>NW_008598086.1:269-69664 GCF_000691845.1 Merops nubicus
ACCAAGCAGAAATAAAGTTCACTTGGGCCCACGGCTCCTTCTCCACCGAGCAGCCAAGCTAATGCTAAAGGAGGACGTCAGGAGGGGCCCTGCTGCTGGGAAAGGAAAGACACCTGTAAATACTGCGGCACAAAAATATAAGATACAGAACATAAATTAAACGTTTTTAATTTTTAAAAAAGTTTAGAAATTACATTTTAAAATATGTAGTTCCCATTAAAAAAAAAAAAAAGAAACCACAAAAAAAAACCCCTCCTAATGAATACTGAAAATGTTTTGCAAGAAAAAAACCCACCTCGGTAACTGATAGGAACCCCTACGGTGCCAGTAGTAAGAAGATCCTGCTGCCAAGTGCTCCCACGTCTTGGGTTAGTGTGTAGTGTCAGGAAATCCCGACCCAGCACCCGGAGGTTACACTGTTATGTACATTTTATCTACATGCTCATACAGGTTGAAATGAGGCAAGCACACATGGGGAGGTTTTACTCTACCGAACATTAGGAAGCGTAGGACGGCTGTAGTACAGAGCACAGGTAAAAGGAAAAGACAGTGCTATACAACTAGTTCAGATAACCTAGCCTGAATTACAGGGAATCTTTAATTTAAAAGAAATTATTGGTGCAGAAACAAGTAAACTGTAATCCAAAAATATTACTGAGCAATTCAGAAATATTTCTAAGAGTCCAACGTACACGGCTATCAAACAAAACAGGCTCTGGGTCTGTCAGGAGAGCAAAGTCTAAAGGACAATGGTGACTTTGAAAGCAAAGCTCTGTACATTCTGGGTATGTGTTTGGCACCCAAATTTCATTGGAGAATGTTTGTTGGTTTGTTGTTGTTGGTTTTTTTTTTTGTTTTGTTTTTTTTTGTTTTTTTTTAAGTCAGACAAAAGTGCAAAGCAATATAAATTAGGCCAAGTCCTTTCTTGACTTCTGATTTATTTCTGAAAAACAAGCCATCGGAGTTCAGTTTCTACGGACAATTTACATGTGAAGCTTTGGATTTCTCACTGCAGGGAAGGATAGGCTTCTGAAATTCATCTACTCGAAGTCAGTGAATTTGTAGTAAATTCAGAGACGACCACTGAGAGCAGGAAAGATAAGAAATTTAGATATAGAGTTGTGCTGCTTTGCATCTACACAGCATCTAGAACCAATTCTGCCTTTAGCTGTCAATCAATATCTTCAGGCATGGAGTAGCCAAAAATCCAGTAGTTCAAGACTGTGACACCCTGAAAAAGACAAAAGAGCAGCTGAAGTGACAGAAGACACAAATCAAGAATCACCATTTGGAAACATCTGAAGGAGGTTAGGCCCACACCACCTTTTGCAACATGGGCTGAAGCCAAAAGGGTAAAATACCTGTGAGGATGGGACCCTTAGGTGTCACATTAAGGGGGTGCTCACCCTCTGTGCTAGCAGCCCCTCCTTTGAGGGGAGAAGCACCCCCTCTCCCCTCCACTCTGGACACTGTCTGTGTTGTAGAACACGCTCTGAGTTCAGCTGAAGTAAGAGCAAGATTCTCAAAGGCACAAGGCCCTGGGGAGTCACCTAGAGCTTGGCACTTTTCTCACAAGTAGCAAGGATCAAAATCCCTCCTGGGGGCTCTGAGGTGACCCACCAGCTAGTCTCACTCAACACCACTGACTGGAACAGTGACCTACACACATTTTTCCTTTCCTCTCCAAGCGCAGAGGAGCAAGTTTTGCACAGGATGCAAATTCAGTTGCTTTCATAGATGAGTTTTTAAGAAAACAGACAAAAAAACTCAAGTCCTTTTGTATTTTGGTTACCTTTCCCAGCCACATGACTCCATTATTAGCTTGGAGCAAGTTCTTGGTGTAATTAAATCTGAACTTTGATCTTACCTGCAGCTTCCCCAAACCATTTTCATGGACTATGGAGAACTACCCTCTTCTGATACGATATTCCCATGAAAGGTTAAAACATCTTTAGGCACTTCCCCCGACTTCCCTTCCCCCAGCCCAAGGACTAGTACTTAATATCAGAATATTAGGCTATCATATGGTAACAATTTTTATCATGTTACAATAAACAACAGGAATTCAACAGAACGCAGTAAAACTCTCGCAGCCAACTGCCAGGACTGTCAAAAATGATCCGCTTTGAAGAGGCATAACATTGCAAGCCTTGTAAAAAAGTGTCCAGGGCTGCTTCAAAGTTCAGAAAACTAGAACGTTTGAAAGCATATAAAACTGTTTCATTAAATGTCACCATGAAATATTAGCTGTTTGACCATAATTTTATGTAGATTTATGGGGTTTGGATTCTGAAGTCAGACAAACCTGTCAAAAAGTGACATCACAGCATCTCTCCTGTAGAGGAAACAATTACTAAGGGACTGTCATTCCCAACCCCAACAACTCCCAGGACATGGCGGTCTGCTGCTTCCAGCTGCGTGTCATGGGATGAGGCAAACCTGCCAAGCGTGCAGAATCTGCAGGGCAGAACACACTGTCCAAGGCATTTCATGCTTCCCTGACAAACCTCAGCGACGCAGAGTCTCGTGGGCCACGCGTGGCAAGAGGGGAAAGTCAGACACCAGCACATTGCTGGTCAAGTGCATGAGGGAAATTTTATTCGACTTCTGATTTCTTTCCTGTTTAAGACACGCTCTGCAGAGCTCTGCCATGAAACAAGACTAATAAAAGCGGCCTGTCAAATATCCTTGTGTAGTTTTTAACAAAACAAAGCCCCCAAAAAATAGTCAATCTCAAATTATTATAAGTTACCAGAAGAAAGCTCTGGTGTATGGACGTTTCCGTGGGGACAGGGAAAGCTTTCCCTGCAAGGCTTAAGCCAATTTATCTGTTATAAAGAGGAGGGATTACGGAAGGGGGTGACATAACATAGCTAGTTTTTATAAGATGAAGTATCACCATGCAAAGATGAGATAGTGAAAGAAGTGGCATAAATAGGCTTTATCTTCTGAAGGAAAACGTCAGCTTGTTGTTTTGACCAAGCTGACCTGCAGGCAGAGTGTTCATTTCGGATATTCATAATAAATGCAATAAAGAGAGGGAGACTCACCTTCTGAGGGCAGTAAAGTGCAGACTGTTATCTGGAGATGTAAGTGTATGTTCTAGATGGAGAGCGGGTCTCATTCTGGGCACTGGGTGGCACATTTAAGAAATCCCAAATCAGAATTGTATCATCGTGGGAACTACTAATGATCTGGAATTCATCAAACTGCAGTCTGAAGACACGTCCTGAATGTTCCTGTGAGCAACACGACAGCACTTGGTGAGGCAGGGAGAGGGGACCTCTGGGTACACTTGTACTCAGGACACACAGCAGTGCATTTGAACTCAGGTGTGCTGGTTAAGAAATCCTTCATTACATTTACAGTCAAGTTTAAGAAAAGCTCGTTATACTCAAGTTTAAGAAAAGCTAATCTCCTACGTGAGCTTTTTTTCCACAGAACACAGGGCTTCCAAACCCAGTGCCTCCCCTGGAAGGGCCTGCCTCAGACTACTACAGGGAAAAGCAGCGTTTCAATCAGTCAGCAGTGATTTAGAAGACTGGCTTTTACTGCCAGGCTGCCAGGAGGGCTCTTGCAGAACGTTTGTGCTGGGCTCTGGTGCTGACTCCATCTCTGACACACCCCATCACAGCCTCCTCCAGGACATGCTAGTCTGCTGTCCTCAAACGCTGCTGCAGAAAGGAGGTGAAGGAGCACATGCTCCTTCCAATCTTTCAAGGAATCTCAGAATGGCACTAAGAGGCCCAGAAAAGGTTCTCCTCTTTGTCCTACTTACCCATTTTTAACAAATCTAAAAGAAGTACACTAGTTCTGTCAGAGAGCTAACCAAAGCTGTCAGATGGATCTCCAAACTATCCCCTCAGCACACCCACAGTATGGCAAGCATTAACTTCTTCAGTAAAACTAACCACATCCCACTCATACGGAATAAAAAAAATACTTAAATCTCATCTCTATGCAAAGATTACAGAATTTAAAGAGAAATGAGAACCATTTCTAGCCATGTAAGCACCTCTTTAGGTGCTGGAAAGGCCAAGCACATGCTGAGTAAGGCTGCTACCAGTACACACAGTCAATAACTTTGGGTTGCTGTCAGCTTGTCAAACTGAGTCCTGAAGTAAAATTTCATGCATGTTCCAGTGAAAAGAACAATGAACTCCTAGTTAAGTCTACTGTCATAAACCAAACCCCTCACTGCAAAGAGAACTTAAGGAGCAGCCTTAAATCTGAGAGTCCCCTGAAGTGATTAGAGTTCCTGGGGTAATCCGTTTCATTCAACCTCCCTTCTCTCTTCACATCTCTTCCTTCCAAAGCATAGGGTTAGGAGAAAGGTTTGGGAAAGGATCACAGGATTCTTCCCCTCCTTTTTAGTAAAAGGAAGGTCAAAGCCAGCTCTACAAGGATACTAGGGAAACACACCAACAACTAGAATGATTTGATACAATGTCATGCTGATTTATCTTTTCTTAGAGCATCTCAGAATCTCAAACTAGAAAAACTTCAATCTTTCTTCTAAGCTCAGATCCAAATAATTCAGGATATAACAAAGTAAAATTTAATTCTTTGAATAAGAAGCAGCCTAGGCTTTATAAAGCATCCTGAGCGTCTTTCCTATTACTATAATGTAGTAAAATGTGTCTTGTTTACAAATAAAAGATTCCAGATAACCTCAAATGAATTAGTTTTACATACCACTAATGTACGCAAGCATAATGTACTTGCTGGGGCACGAGGGTCAAGAGCAGCTTGCAAGTCCCAAACTTTAATTTTGCTATAAAATAAAACAAGAAGGTCATTATGCAAGGGTTGTTTCAAGTGTAAGCACAGAAGAAATACCTAAAACAGTGGAGAGCACGCCAGAATTTCCTCAAGGAAAACGTTAGAATCTACCTTCACTAAAATCTAATGCTAAACGCCACAAAACAGACAGTTTTGCATTTCTCAGTAGCAGCAAATCCAGTGACGTCTTTGTGATGGACCAAGTGGGCTGGTTATATGAAAGACAAACTGTACTCACAGGCAGGCTATTTTGGAACTGAGGATCTCAAAAGCTCACAGCATTACTGGGGAGCAGCAAGGTTCTAGCAGGAATTAAGTTAGGACTGCCAGCCCCAGGGAGACACTAAACCCAAACAAAAGCCTGCAGACAAACAGCTCAAGAATTGTTTTCAGCAATTCTGCTGTTCACTCAAAGTGTAGATCAGGCAGAAGTATAAATCAGGATTTGGATATGGATGGATGTAAGGTGTCACGCATCCACTACACACTGAAAATAGTGAGCAAGTCAGAAGCACTAACAGTGGGGCTCCTGTCCTCAATCCAACAGAAATAGTCACCAAAGACTTCTGAGAGCCCCACAAAATACACTTATGCTCACAATAAACATTTTCAGTGCTGCTGTCTCATAAAAATAGAATGCCTCAACTACTCTAAGCCCACGGGACTTGGCAAGAAGCAATTCCTTCGGGAAGAAACAAAGGAGTGTCACTTCAGCCAACCAAACGTTCACTTTCTATGGGAAGTCAAGCTCTTGGAGTGATAAGACAATTTCGGAGTGTGCTGAAGAGCACCAGAAAAGCAGTTTCTTGGCTACTCGAAACTGCAGCGTGCTGCATTGAAACGCTCAAGCAAAAGCTGCTCAGTCAAATGTTGATCGCTTACTCCAATGAGAAGAGAACCCACTGACCCAAGGGAACATGAGGCTCCGTGGCTTTCAGGAGATGCTTTGCTAAGAAAGGCAGGAATTTTGAAATTGCTTTCAGAAACATACCCATCATAGGCTCCACTAACAATCCTCTTATTGTCGAACCTGATGCACCGAACCAGTTCTTCATGGCCCTCTAATACTCTTAAACAGGCACCACATTCAATGTCCCATAGCCTGAAGAGAACAGTAGAAAAATCTTTGAGTGCTTCAGGTTTAGCACTGCAGTAACTTAAGCGTGACCAAATGGGTTTCTCTGAGAGACATCACAATTTCAATTCAAAAATCAACATATGTTTGGAAGAATTTCTTTCCTGGCAGAGTGGTGAGGCATTGGCCCAGGCTGCCCATGGAGGTGCTGGAGTCCCCAGCCCTGGAGGGGTTCAAAAAAACGTGTGGATGTGGCCCTTGGGGACATGGTTTAGTGGTCATGGGAGTGTCAAGTAATGGTTGGACTTGATCTTTGAGGTCTTTTTCAACATTAATGATTCTATGATTCTGTAATTTACTTGAAAAGGCAGGAGAACGATGAAACGTCCCTTGCTTGCAAGTCAGAGGTTTGTGCTGCAGTCACAGTGTTTATGCGACTTGATGGTTGGACTTGACCTTAGAGGTCTTTTCCAACATTTATGATTCTATGGAATGATTCTATATAAATTTAGTCATTCAAAATTACACACAAGGAAAGGTTGGATATGCACTATCTGGGGAAACACTTTTTTCTATTCTGCATAAACTAGTGATTAGAGGATCAAAAAGTAATTAGGAAAACCAGCAAGCAATGTCCTCCTCATCTCTCCAAGCAGCAAACGAGATGATAAACTATAGGAACAGATCAGAAGGCTTTGCCTTGGACATAAACCCGTGTCCCACTTTTTCACAGGGATGCGACATGTTTACTCGCACCGAGCTAAGTTTCATTCCTACGTCACCTGCTCCAATAGCGAGACACGTTGAGGACATTTTGCACATGCAGGAGAGCAGGTCAGCCCCCAAGGTCGGGGGAAGCCCTGCTTTCACACGTGCAAAGGTACAGCGGTCCATGCCCAGGCAGCCGGCGGGCACCCACCTGATGGTGTTGTCCGAAGACCCGCTGACGACCAGACGGTCCCTGTACTGGAGGCAGGCGATGCCGCGCTTGTGCCCGTTCAGCGTGCGAACAAACTCGCACGTGCTCGTGCTCCAGACCTGGAAACGCAAGGGAAACGCTCCTCTCAGGATTGCACCCCAGCAGCTTTGGGAACTTCAGCAGAAGCCCTTATGAATTCACGCGCAGAAGAGGTCTGAGGCTGGCCTTTGCTGGACAGCAGAACGAGACCTAGCTGAAAGGCACCCCTCCATGGCAGGGAGGTTGGATCAGATGATCTTTAGGGTCCTTTCCAACCTCAGCCAGTCTAGGATTCTATGTGATGTTTTTATGGGTGAAGACTGGGTATGTGGCATCAACAGGTAACGGGACACAGCGGTGACAAGAGCCATGGGCAGTGCTGCACAGTGAGTCAATGCCAAATGTTAAGGTGAGCTGTATAGAAAATATTTTCAAGTGGTAGAGACTACCCCAAATGATTTCAAAAACTTGACTACATTTGACTCTTGCTAAGTTAATAATAATTTTTAAAAGTGTAAGTTACCACATCGAGAAAATCTCCCCGTTTTTTTACCTGAGAATTTGCTAGCAATCTGCTAGTAAGAGAAGGCCAAACCCATGGCATATAAAAGTTTGGTGGCTGTTTCTTTCTTAACATGAAATGATACAATCAACTTTGCCCATTTTTAAAGAACTGTAATGAAAGTTGTAACACAGAGTATCCAGTGGCTCATTTTCCAACACAGAGAGCAGTGGGATCTCTGGCAGATACTTGGACATTGAACTGCCAACAGCTTTTTGGCACAGTCTAAAGGTAGCTCTGGTTCTAGAGAGGGAAGGGAAATGCCTTTGTTATGTTAATACACGCTGGGTAACTTCAATCTTCTGGTATGGAATAGTCTTCAAATACAGCCTCTTAATTCCTCAAACATGGCAAAGTCTGGCTGAACTGCTGGTTAGGTGGGGTGAGGAAAGGCAATTGCTGATATGTTTCACGTCTGGAACAGGACTGCCAACTGAAATAAAAAGTCCCCCTTGGAAAACGGCACAAAATGCGCCACGTTTAACAAACAAACCCAGCTCGAGACCAGAGTTGAAACAGCAAATGGGCTTGACTTTTTTTGCAATTGTAGGGCAGAAGCCACAAAAATGTTATGAGCCTCGTTAAGGACATCAAGCCATTAACAGCTAGTGAGAGGAAGCAGCCAGCTGAGTGGTAAGGAACAAGGCACAGAGCTGCCCATCAACACCGTGGCTGCTCAGGAGCTTTTCTGGCTTGGTAGGCCCCAGATTAGAGCTCTGCCAACTCACTTTAATGGTCCTGTCACCCGAGGCCGACACGATGTACTTGTCGTCAAAGTCCACGACGTTGACGGCAGCGCGATGGCCCACCAAGACCCGGCGCAGGGTGATGTCAGTGGGTGACGCCATGTCCCAAACAGCAATGGATCTGTCCTTCGAGCACGTCACCATCAAGCCGTTGCTGAACCTCAGATGAAGCACTGCCTCGTTGTGATGAATCAACGTGTTCAGCACTTCGCCTGTATTTACATCCCAAACTCTGTAAAAGAAAAGAATTTAATTCCAAAGGGAGGGTGATGGGTACACGTGGTATAAAGTGTAACAAACATCAACTGCTGTCTCTAATGGAGAGCCCTCTGGTTAAACATCTCCTAGGGCTAGGGAAGGCAGGAGGATGGGTGCTATGTTTCAGACTCAAAAGCAGCTATTAACAGCAGTGAAGACTAGGCCAGGAACTGCCAAAGCTGGGACCACTGCCAAGAGGAAGAGTTGCCTAACAACTCTACAGCTCTTCCAGGGTGACTCAAGATGTGTAAATTGAAGGGATAGATCAAAACAAATACTATCCAATATGTTGTGGGTTGGGCTTTTTTTTTTTTTTTTTTAATAGTTTTATACCATTTATTCAGGTTTTGCACACTCCAGTAGCAATTGGGGTGTCACACCCCCAGGGCTACCCCCTGCTCGCACAAAGTGAAAAATCACTGCTTAATTTATAGTTCCTGAAGGGTCTTAAGGTCCACTCTTAACTTTTGAACCTTTGTAGTTTCTTTGACGTGCGTATACCAAAGCAAGACACCCGGAGGAGAAAAGGCACTTCCACTGAACTGCGCCTGAGTGTCTTACACTGGGCATCTACCAAACACTGAATTCATATAAGAATTTAGCCTCAGTAACATCAAAATTGTTGTCAAACAAGTGCTCCATATGGACACAATACCCTGTCATGAATAGTCTTAATTAAGAAAATACAAGGAACCTTAAGTGAAGAAATTATTGTATAGTTGGCCATCAGCCATTCTACATCTTCAGGATATGCCCTGAGTCACTCGGGTTATAGTCCCTCACAATCAATAACACAAAAAATGAGACAGATTGGGGAAAAAAAAAAACCTGAAAGTTATCCTTTACTAAGCATGAATATCTTGGTTTTGGAATAATAGTATCACATTCACATTAGGGATGTTTTCTGATATTTAGAGATTGTTGTACTGATACGCAAATGATTTTTGTGTACAAACTGAACACTCACCTCACTGTAGAATCTGAAGATCCAGTTACAATGACTCTTTCATCATACTGCAGACACAAAACTGAGCCGGTATGTCCTGTTAATACTTTCAAACATTCCAAGCTTGTTTTGTCCCAAATCTGTTAAAGACAAGAAGTATAAATGGCTTATGAAGGTTAAGAACAGGAAAGTAAGACACGAGCATTGCTGCATCTACAAAGGAGGGAAGACAACTAGAGCTAGCAGGAAGAATCCACGGGCAGTTGGCCTGACCAGTCAGTGGGCTTGTCCTCCCTCTTAGCTGGAGGAAGTACGCATGGAAGTTTTTCACAGAACAGCGAAATAACCAACGATCATGAGAAGATAAAAGAAACAAGGAAACACAAGCAGCTCCCTTTCCAAGGCAGAATCATCCACTTGTCCCTCGGGAAAAGACAGAAAGAAGTGTTTACCTTAATGGAGTTGTCTCGTAGGCCACTGATAATCTTTTCATCATCATACTGCAAACAGTAGACACCTTTGCTGTTCTCGGAGCGGCACTGGATCCTCTGCAAATTATGTCGCCCGCATCGCCAGTTAGATTCTATAGTCTAACAAGGGCAAACAAGCAGGAGTCAGGCACCAGGCTGCATGCTTGAGCATCACTACTCCAACGTACACACAACGAGCTCTCTGTTTCTACATGCCATCCTTACTTTTATAGCATATAAAACTGAAATATATCTTTTCTTCTGTCCTCCAGGAAAAATACACGCAACGCAATGAATTAGAATTAGGACTCTTATAGTTTATCATGACACAAGCTGCTGTTAGTGGTGAAACTATTATAGCCAACTAGCCTTACTGAGAATTTCCAAAGGTGCTACTAGAGAGATACATTTCATAACAATTCAGCTCCACCCCATATTTACACAACCAGCTCACACCAGCAGCAAAGATAAAACCAGGAGCTCACACGGTGCCATGTTCAGCCTAACTTGAGTAACTAATACCACAGAACTGACCAGTCCAACAGGGAGATTATGGGAGTTCTGGGACCTTTCCTTCCCTACCCAGTCATTTTGCCTATTAACTGTTTTTACACATCTTAGAAAGGGATTTTGAGATATAAAGACCTCCTCTGAGCACCTTAAAGCCTGATAAAAATAAATTTCCTCCCCCCTTCAAATCTGTGGAAGTGTAATTCTCTACATTTTCATTCTGAGAGATGTTTTTAAGGAAACAGATCTGACAGCTTAAAAAGCTGTGAACTCTTTCAGAGCAGAATGAGGATGATTTCCATGGTTTAATCAGCCCTATTACTTGTGAGACAAGCCATGTCGGTTTCAAAGAAACACAGGATTTTGGATAGGAATTTCATAGTAACGATGACAAGAGACTCCGCACACAGAGGTCCAGGCCAACACCTGCAGTACCCCACAGGCTGGGATGCTTTCTGTCTTCCAGTATAGGCAAGAGAACAGACCATTTGTTTAGCCGTTTCCTGGGGATCCCCCTCAAATACTGCATGGTAACGTGGGGAGAAGCTGATAGACTGCCAGTTTGTTTGGAAAAAGCATACTTATAATCAAATTCTAACTTTCAAAGCAATAGCAGGCACCTCTGCAGCTCCTCCAAGAGTGTAAAAAACTGAAAAGCGTACTGAAGACACAAGTGCAGTATATATTGGAACTATGACTTCCCAATTCCAGGAAAAAAACACTGCTCCAAGAGAAAACTAACCTATCACTTTGTTTTCCACGCATTTGCTCCTTCAATTGTCTCCTGTTATGCAATTTGGAGAGAATTATACAGAGTCATACAAATCTGAGGTGCCACAGGAATTCGTCTAAATTGTAAGCACTAAGAGATGCTTCTAGATCCACCCCCTTCTCATTCTCCTCCAGTTTGGTGTGGTAGCTAATGACATTAAGATAGCAAGTCATCTGTCGGCACAGGATGAAGGTTTTGAGGAGGATAGACAGGAAATTCTCAAGCTTTATCTAAAGATTTATCATCTGTGCTAGGAGGGCAGAACTGCAACTCATTAACTCCTTTGCTGCTACAGAGGTGACCCTCAGAAACAGGAGAGGACTGCAGACAACAGCGTCAACCAGTATAATTCTAGATCTGAAAGCAAGATGCTTAGAACCGAAATATTAACACTGAAGACATGAAGACATGGGAGATAAAGCATCGCAGATATGAGTTAGCCAATTTAAATTGTTTTAGAAATGATGTATGTCAAGATACTAAATTCTAAGAAGTCTAAGGGAGTGTTTCCCTAAAGCAACATTCTTGGAAGGGCTGAAACAAGCAGCTGTATGACACAACACGATGAATTACTCCAGCTGCTGAGTGTCAAATGGTGTTTGGGCACTTTCACGCTTCAGCTTCCTGCAACAGTGACTACTGATAGCTACAGAATACATTAAGAATGCCACAAATCAGGATTTTTGATTGTAGCAGCTTCCCAAACCAAACAGCAGTCAGCAAAAGCACGGTCAGCAGATGCTCGGGATGCTAGCTGGCTTAATTCTTAGGAGTTCACTATAGGAAGCTACTTAAGCTCCTCCTAAGAAAGCGTCAGCTTCAAATAAAAGAAACTAAACTGTTATGTGCACCTCTGTGAAGGCAATGTAAAGCAGTAAGTCATATGCAGGTGCACATTTTAATTCTGTGAATAGATGTCATTTCGTTTAGACATTATACGGTGTGGCTACTGTGGGAAAATACTTCATGTTTTTCGAGAACTCGTAAAATCCCCTTACACTGCGTAAATTTTCAGTGTGCTGGGAAAGTAGCCACAATACACAGGGAATATACAGCAGCACTTCAATTGGCAACAGAGTGAAACCAGATGTGGACATATAGAGAAATAACATTATTTTAGATGACTGAATACAACCGAGTGGGTGGGCAACCTGGAGGACCCTCTGAAAAGAAACATGTTTAATACAATACTGGCAACCACATTAAAGCTTCTGGCTATAGGAAATTTCTGGTTGTTACTGAGCAACGCAGTTAGTAAAAGTCTTCATCTGCAGCCTCTTTCCAGGAGATCTCTTAATACACTGCGTATACCCCGAGTAGGTAGGCGTGCACGTACAAGGGGTGAGGAAGGATTTGCTGTGGTTTATGGACTGCTACAAGCATTAGGGAGGCAAGGAGGAAGAGTCCCATGGTTTATTTGCGTATTTATGGTACCAAACCTAATACCAATATATGCAACACCCACTTCTCTATTTTCTACAGATCTCCTTCAAAGTCTCCAAGACAACTGCCTCTAAATTTGGGTTTCACAATTAAAGCAAGATGTTGCAGAACACTATTGCCTTAGCTCACACAAAGTTTCTCACACTTTCCAACTAAAAGCTCACGAGAGCAACAGCAGCAAGTAGCTGACAAATGGTGTATAACCAACAAAATCTGGACATACAAGGGATAAAGACCAAGCCCGAAGCCAAAGCATCTGCCACAGCAGGAGAGCCATTTGGCAGCTGAAGAAATGTACAAATGTACAAAGGCTTTTAGAGAGAAAAGTACACATAGAAAATAGTCCAAGATGTAGAGGTAAAGCCAAGCCTTGACCATGCCAGAGTATGTTCACTGGTACAAAGATGCACAGTAAAAAAAGATGCAATTCATCTGGATTAACAGTTGGAACATTAACTATACACTGGAAGTGTTAAGGATAGTCTTCTAGGAATAGGGTTTTTTTCCCACTTGATAATGTACACTATGTTCAGCTCCTTGGCTAAACAGCACATTTTTAGTCTTGTGAATGTTAGTGCAGAGTAAGTGGGTTTATCTTAATCCCGTAAGGTTTCTGTTCCCTCTGAATACACAACTCTCCTGCAGGATAAATAGGGCAAAAAAGGGGAACATAAATATCTGTTACGTTCATAGGGATTTTTCCTGAATCATTAGGCATTTACATCAGGGGTAGTTAAAATCCAAACATTTGTTCTTCGCACGCTTTCTTCAAAAAGAAAAGGAAAATCCCTCCTGACTTTGGCAGAGGAACTTATGTCATCAGGGTAGAGAAGGATTATTTAACTCATTATGAAGTTAAGGGAGCTGGATAAGCAAAGACCAAATACCATCTTGGCCATGGCACCAGCTTCCCTGCATTTCTGAGGTCTTCCCTCTCTCGGGCTCTCTGAAGATCCTACAATGATGAGAGGGAGAGAAAACAGCACCAAAGTCTTGGAGGATTCCCTAGATCCTGGCTTGAGTGTTAGAACCAGAAAGCTTTTGTAGTCTCTATATGAGCCTGAAGAATAAAGGCTACATGATGCTTATTACCTTGAAGGCTTCACTTTTAGCACAAAGTCCAAGACCAGAAGAAAAGCCATAAACAGTGAAGTCTAAAAATCTAAACAATTCTAGAGAAAAAGGAAGGGAAGGCTTTTCCTAGCAAGTGTTAGAATTAAATAATGATTTCTTAGCGGAATTCGAGACTTAAAAACTAGGTTCCTAATGTTTATAGCTGCTTAGGTAAGATCCAAATGTGGACAAAATAACTTGATGAATTATTGTCTTTTTCTGCATGCAATTCATCCAGTAAGTATGAAGCTGCTCAAAGGTCCACCAAGTAAAACCACTCCTGAGTCTCACTGCAGCTTTGCTGAATGCTTTAAGATCAGCTCTACCTTACAGTGCTGAGCGAGGTAAATCTGGACAGCAGAAAATGTTCACAACTTGCAGAAACTACATTACAGGCCCCTGACACACAGCAGTATAGGAAATTATCCTGGGAGAAAGCTGACTGTATGGCACTGTCCATCTCATGGAGCAGGAAGAAAAAAGAGCATGTTCTCCAAGAGTCCAAATGGTGCAACACACCAGAGAGAGCTCAGGCAAATCAGGTACAAGAGGCAACATAACTAAGTTTCAGACCTACAAGCTTTCAGGTTAGATGTAACATCAAAATATACCGACTTTAAAGAAACCCCTGTGTACACCAAAGTGATAGAGAAATATGGCTGTAACTTCCAGATCTGGAGGGGAAATCTTAAAAACACAAGCCAACAGCAATGAGAACAGAGAGAGCTCCTCTGAGGCACCTCACTGGCGCATGCATCTGGGCTATACACGACACCTGATCAAGAACAGTGCTGCTGAAAAACAAAATTATTGTACCTTTTAGTATCAGGAGACAATAACTAAGTTCATGCACAACAAAATACAAATTTCTATTTAAACAGGCATTTATCAGCCCTTATCAGAGCATAGGGGCATTTGAAGTACTCAGACAGGAACAGTAAATCCCTCTTTCAAATCTGCAGAAGAAAACCAGCAGACTTAGTGCACCCATTTGTGGAAAAAAAGTAGTTGTGATGTGGGCAAAGTGAACAACAAAAACCAAGCCAAGGATCCATCCTGTGCTGGGGCATCTGAAAGGAGGCCTCTGCCCTGTCCAGATGTGGAAACCAAAATCTGTGCCATGCACCACAAGAACTTTGTCCTTAGTGCACAAAAGCTTCTCCTTTCCTTGGCCAGTTTCATTTTCAAGAAATGCCTTTTGGAAAGTGCCTGTGAAGTAGAGACTTCAAAGATTGACTAAACAAACTTCTAGGTGTATAACGCTGACCAGATTCTACACACACACACACATACAGCTTCTCCAGCATCACAATCAGAAGTGCTAAACAAACCCATCTCCCTCAGAAATTATACACTCCAACTTTCACAGTCAAAGATCCCCAAATGCTGGCAGTGACTGAGGGTGAGTGTTGACTTGCTCTCCTTCTCATTTTTTTTTCCAAAGCCTTAAAATTTCAGTTCCAGCCCTAAAACCCAAACTTTTCAGAATTCAGAAGAACACATGGTGTTTATCTGATGGCCTGGTGCCACATTTTCCTGAAGTCTTTAGGAAAAATCACATTTTAATTCTTATCTTAATTACAGGGACCTAAGTCTCTATGGAAACAAGATGAGGGCACTTGTTTTGTGCCTAAAGATAGGGGGAACATTTATGAAAGAAGTCTTCTCAGCTCATCACAAGAAATAGATACTTGAGCTAATCCTGAGGGAAAAACAGAATAGTTGGCCAAGCTTCACAAATAATATGGAAAAAATCCAGGGACTTGGGGTTTTGGAATCAGCAGTATTGAGCATCTTGGCAAGGAGCCCATTAAAGCAGCTGACCTTCCCCACAACGCTCCGAGACTGCACGGATTCCCTGTGCCAACCATCTCCATAAAAAACATCTTGCAACCCCACGTTCAGTTCTCTAGGATAAGCCTCAAATCAGGTTTTTCTTTTCAAAAAGCTCCTAAAGAAGTTTGGCAATGCAGCATCTGACTTGGAGAGATCTAAAATTACTGGACCACTTCTTGTGAAATGAAACCTAATTAAAGATTTGGCTTCCAAATGGAGGTGGAGAGTAACTGCCTCTTTCCAAGAATTTGGTTTCAGATCTCTAAATGTCTTCTTATTTTCAAATCCAATGATTTCAGAAGTGACATTATGTTCCTAAAATGTGTCTGGCATGAAATAAACAGATATAGGCACTAATAAATTTTCAGAGAGGCAAGGGAACTTCACTTTGCCAAATCATTGCCTGTACTACCTTGCAGCTATCAACACTTTGTGGTTCCATGGACTTTTGATCCAAAATGCAAATAGAGCCCAAGGGCCAGAATTCAAATTTGCTATTTAGCATTGCTCATTTTTCCTTCCAATTGCTAATTCAGGTTTTGGGTTTCTTTTCAAATTCTGTCAGTCCATCCAAAGGAGAGAGCACTTTTTCCTTGGAGCTTATCTCTACCCACAACCTGATTTAGTACCAGTTGCAGCAAAGTAATAACTGTAATCACTAGAAACTGTCTAATGATTTTTTTAATCTTTATGGTCCACAGGTATAATACTGAATGACAAGATTTTTGTGTTTCATCAAACATATTTTACTGTATTAAAAATAAAGTCCTTTGTACACAAGATATATGTCTTATAAAAAAATATACAAATAATTATATAAATGCTAATATAGTAGCCTTTGGCTCATCACTAGCTCCCTAAACTCTGACCCTCCGACAGAAACAGGAAGATATTATTAAAGGTCCAGGCAAATATTTGAAGAAAAAACATTTTGGTATTCGGAGACAAAATTCTTTATCACAGCTAAGATGAAAGTCTTACTGAAGAGCTTCTGCACAATGTTTTGAAAAATGAAGGAATGGCAAAAGTATGAAAGTGAGGGAGAGCACAACTTTAGGTTTAAAAATAGAATAAAGGCAAGAAAAAGTTAAGAAGTGGTCCTAATCTTATAGCTAAGCTTTGTTGCTATCGTTACTCACCATCTACATTTTTAAATGTTGTTAAAAGCTTCTTTTGACATTCCTTTAGGGAAGTAATTTGTGAAAAGTGCTTTAAAGGGTGACTTCTTACAAAAATCCTAACGGACTTTTGGAAGTGGAAGAATTTTTGGACCCTTGACTATTAGCAGGAACACTAACCCCACTCCATTTTGGAAACCTGGAAAACCACAATATTTTAGAAGGCTTGAAGGAAATATGTAACGAGAGAATGATGTGGCACAATACCCACAGCCTCCTGCCCTCACCCTCCAGAACCAGGAGTGGCAAACACGCTGCCTGTACGGACTGGGCGGTCATGATTCTGCAAGTAGATAGTTTTCAAAGAGACTTCAGTACTCCAGAATACCAAAGACATATTTGTTTCCTGAATTTGGGCAAACAGAGGCTTACACTTACTTTTGTTAAAGTGAAGTTCAGAGGCAAAAGCCTGGCACCTGACAGCTCCTGGCTCCTTTCAGCCTCACTGCTCTACCAAAGCATCCATGGGCTATGGACAACACTGAGGTTGGTTGCCAATTCTTTAAATTCTGCCCCAAGTGATTGACAACCACTAACGACCAGAGGGTTTTTCATAAGTCTACAGACCCAAGCATGGAAAGGGAAGTACAGAGCTACAGGAGACTTGCCCTGAACAGCCCTAATTTGCTTCTCTGCTCTTGCCTTCCTCCATGGGAACCTGAGACACACAGGAGTGTGTCTTAATTTATCTCTAACTTAACAAAATTTAGATTTTTAAGAAACGTGTCCATTACTACAATATACAATATTAGTGGCATACCCTCTTCCCACTCCCTGATATTTAGAGAGTGAAAATGTTTTTACATGTCATATTCATATCATTGATGAGAAAAGCATGAGGGTTTGGGGGTTTTCCTAATCATTCATACTGGCAAGAACTGTCCAATCCAGGAGCTTCATTTCCATGGACTGTACTAGCAAACCTACAGCACCTAAAGAATCAAATAGCAGATTATGTGTCACTAAATTCAAAAAGCATCAAAGTCCTCAGAACACCTCTAAGGAATACTCCCATCTCTAATAATAATAATAATACCTATACCAATATTCCAATTACATCCAAACAAATGAGTTTCAGAAGAAAAACTTTGAAAATATGAGTTAATAATAATAATAATAATGCTAAACTGTCATCGTTCTCTACAGTTTTCCATGCTGCTTGTTGCCTATTTTCTTTACTGAACTATGTCAGAATTTTGCAGAAAGGAAGAAAATTATCACACTGAGAGTCGTCCTTAATCCCATGGGCTTCTTATCATTGCAATATCACTCCACCATTCCTCAATGGGAGAAGACATTTCCTTTCACATACTAAGATGTGTATCATTCTGCTCAGAAGGAAATATTAAGCTTGATCTTATTTTGCCTAGGCTACCTTTCATGCTTAGTTCTTTATCTTTAAATGCTTATAAATTGTGTAGCAAGGGTTATAAAAAATATTTGAAAACATGATGTTTTCCAGCAGATACATTATACAGATAGGTTAAGAGCTTTGAAAAATTGTTTACTGAGTGCCATGCAACACAAATTCACATTTGCCACAGCAGAATGATTCCACTGCTTCACATCTGCCTTAAACATCCTAACGCATGTTTCCCTACTAATGAATTTCAGACCAATAATTTCACATCCATCACATGGCTGAAATAAATCCATTACAATCTGTGGTATAACTTAAGAGTTTTGTGGTGGGTATACAGCAAACTGAGCAAGACAGATTTTCTGCTGGTAGGCAGAAGATGATCCTGATTTATCAGAAACCTTTTAAAATGAGTGAGCAAGCCCAACTTTGTAAATCTTAAGCAAGATAAGTAAAATTTTACATCACAGAAACAAATAGTCTTTTCTTCAGTTTCTTTACCACTGATACCCCTGTGGGGTTTATCATTGCAGGACTGATTATGGTTCTCATCAAACCACTGGAGGGGCAAAAAAAAAATCCCACGTGGTGAAGGAAGCTGCATCTGCATCAGTCACCACTTTAGAAGTAGTAAGTTACTAAATGAGCAATGTTTTAAATGATTAGTGTTGAAGACACATTAAAACATTCAGCAATACACGGAATTGTCTCGGAGTAGCATGTGTCCTAGAACAGCTATTTTATTAAAATCCACAGTCCCAAAAGACCTTAAAAAAATCTTTAAATATGAAAGGACGGTGTTAGCACTTCAATCTTAATGTACACAGCATGGCAGTAAGTTGCTAAGGGTGTTTTTTACACTGTTTGACAAGCTAGAGCTCACAAAGTATTGATGAAACAGATACATGTGATAATCAGAAAACGTACCTCTATATCCTGTATTATTTTTGGGTATAAGGACCTGTAAAAGGAATTTGGGGGGCCATCTGTTGGTCTGTTTTTAAACAGGTACTGATCCCTAGAAAGAACCAGAAACATAATTTTCAATGTACCACAAAGAATCCAAACTAAAAAGGAATTAAAACTCTGCACAGAACAAAACCTGATGACATATGCTCACAGAATACTTGTAAAAGTTTTTAGTATCGCTGTTACAACCCTTGTGATTTTACAATATGATAGCTGTATCTAAAAACTCCAAGACTAAAAAGGTAACAGGTGTCTGCTTTATGGTTTTCCAGAGTTCACTGACTCATGAGTCTTTTAGCCAGCACGGTGTCCTCTTGCTCTTTACCATATGCCTTGCATTTTCTTAGGCACACCACTAGAGAGCACAACAAAAACAGGTTTCTAAATCAGAACACTTATTCTCTTCAGCTACTCAAAAAGGATAGAAAAACTCCATTGCTACAAACATGTTTTTTCTTTCAGAGAGGCTTCTGCAGCCCAGTTGGCTATTTTATATTTTAAGAAAAAAAACCCCTTTAACTGGAAACGGGTCGCTTGAGAAAAAGCCCTGCAAAACACGTTGTTGTGATTCTACATATTAATTTTCCCTGCAAAACAGAAATTACAAATTTGCAGAGGGACTTACTGCAAGAAAGCAAGTGTGGGAAGCCACTGGAGCACAAAGGGAGAGGGGACAAAGCCAAGGCAGACGAGGGAGCCAGCAACTTTCCCTGCAGCCACCCCGAGTCCATAGCAGAGGTGAGGATCTCAGGGATGCCAGTTCACTACAAACTGACTTTTTGGTGGAGCTCATGATTAGGGAAATTTGGAAAGGAGAATGCTGTAAAAGGTGAATTTAGTTATTGTCAAGGTACTTACCAACCCCTTCTTTCTGACAGCCCCTTCCACAGCGGATCTGTGCGTACCATTCTTTCAATCAGTTTTTTCCATAGCATTCCCTCAGAGATGACTCTCTGCCATTCCTTACACACCAGCTCTGCTGCACAGAGCGATCTGGCATCAAGGTAGGAGAGGATGTTTTCTGCTATGTGATCTAAGCCTTGCTCTACAAAGAAATAAAGGCAATCAAAACGTCAATCACTGCAGAGTAAACTGCTAAACAAGCTTTGCTATACAGTCAGAGAAAGCCAACACAGCCTTAAGGTGCTGCAGCAACATGGTAATTAAATCATCATATGTAGAAGCACCAGTTACAAATTCACCTAAACAGGTACACCAAACTATCTCCAATACTTTACTCCTCTCCCAGCACAGTCCCATACTGGACTGTCCCATTTCCACAGAGTGGGGACAAGCACAAACCAAAATTCTGCATAGTATGCAAGCAGCAGAAAGCATTTTGCTTCTTCTCGGCACAGAATCCTGGGATTTTTGAGCACTTAACGCACTGGGCTACATGATCCAAAAAGATCATTACCTTCAAGCAGATGCTTCACTAAGCAGCAATAACAGAAAATTGAAATATTGATTTTTTTATTATTCCCTTACATATAACAATGGACAATTCAACTCGGCAGAAGACAGGACTGTACAGGAACAAATGCAGATGTATACAGCACAAGCGTGAGCAAAGATTCTGTAAAAAAATGCTAGCATCAAATGCAAGGACATCTTTTCTATTTAAGCTCTTCCTACAGCCTGCAGGCGCCAAGTTCACTCCTGAATTTTGTTCAGGACTCTGTTGGTAGAGCACATGACACAAACTCTGTGCCCTGCAGCCTGGCATAGGAAGAAGAAATCAATAAGAATGAGTTTGACAGTAATTTATTAATTGCAAATGGTGCTTTAGCATCCCAGACAGTTCTCCTGATTCATGGTTTACCATCACTAGGCTCCACACTTAGAGAGTTACTACTGAATGACTTATCCCAGAAGCTTGGGGGTTTGATGCTTCTTGTCAGCTAGAGAAAAACTCAAGAGAGGCAAGGTTTTTGAAACAACCAAATAAATCTGCGTAACATTCAACACAGCATTTATTTTGGGGGGAAGAGATGCAATTTTTTCTAGTATGAGAATCAGCTAAGAAACCTCAGGATCAGCAGGAGTCAAGTAACTCAAATAATGAGAGGTGACCGCACAGCTTCTGCACCCTAAATTCCAGTGTGAAGTGAACTTAGTTTAGCTGCCCAAAAGGTTTCCCAATGTATTTACAACAGCCACACGGATATTATCTTAGTGCCTCTCCTGTATCTGCTGCTCTGCTGCCCCCGAGCACAACCTCCTTCCGGTGTTGCGTGTTCACATTGTGCCAGTTTGGCAACTGGGTCCAAGAATGAGTTCAGCAAAGTACCATGCAAGTGAAACCCCCAAGTGAAACAGCACTGTCCCACATGAAAGCCCGTTGGCAGGACCTGGACATCCCAGAAAGAGCAGCTATGGGTGACTCATGCTCTAATCTCACCGGCAGCATGAGGCATGGTGGTTAACAAGCAACCGTTACAAGCAGGCTGGGGAAACGCTGACTTCCATCTGGACTGGGGAAACACCGGCTTCCATCGTGAAGACCCTACCTGCCAGAAGCAGCTCATTAACCCCTGTGACCCTTTCACAACATGGTAGTGTTAGATTTACATACTAAATACACTCCACACACCAGCAGAAGTTCAAATGTACTGGAGTTGGGGTCCTGCTCATGGATCCAGGTCTATATAAGGCAATGTGCTGCACTGTATTATTTCGTAAATATCAGTTACTACTTATCCAAAAGCCCAAGGCACTTAAGCTGAAGCCGGCAGAAAGAATAAGCACATCAATAAATATGATGAACACAGTAAGCTGCCATGACAGATCTATCAAGACATAAACCAGGTAGAACACCTTCTGCATCTGCTAGAAGTCTTTGCCTAGATCTTGTCTCCTGCTAAGGGTATTAGACTGAAAAATGTGATTGTAGCTGAGTAAAGGTACATACATAGAAAACACAGATGATACACTTGCACTAAATTTAAAATAGTAATCAAACTTTTCTTGTTCATATTCCAACTACAGCACAATTGGTCCCACCAAAAAAAAAAATAAAAAAATCACTAGTAAGTCTGTTACTTATTTCAAAGGCCCTGTAATTTTGTTTTCCCAAAAACTCCACTAAATCAAAGATCTAGAATAACTTCACTTTTGTGAATAACAGATGCCAGTTGGCTAAGCATGAAAAAATCTTTCAAACTAGGAGATGACGACCTTTTTAATTTTCCACTTTATCTCATGGCAGCCTAATTTAGGCTTCAAATAGTCCTAAAAAAAAAAAAAATCACAGAAACTACTGCTAGTTTTTTAAAGAATTAAAGAAGTGTGGTCCTAACAGTCCTCCACTGCACACTAAATTTGCCATGGACTTGGTAAAAATGAACAGCAATGGAAAGGAGAAATCAATACATGGAGTTGAAGAGCATTTGTTCATTTCTTCTATGTAATTTAGAGAACTATAAAGAGGCTTTAAAGAACAGTGAAAGTTCCTACAATGTAAATTGCGTTTACACAAATTTTTCAGTATCACTCATAATAACAAATTCAAATAACTGAAACATAACAAGGTCCAAATAACTGGTGGGTCTCCAATCTAACCACTTCCAAACGAGCAAATGTTCTCCTAACAGTGCCATGTCTCAGAGCAGCTTTAAGCTGCACCATCAGCAGTTTTAAGAAAGTATCAGGGCATTTAAATACATCATGAAAGTGTCTTCCAGCATGCCCCATCCCAAGCCTTCTAGTAAATAACTGAGATTCTAAACACTGCTAACTTAGGGTATATTTATCTGACCACGATGCTACATGATTTGAAACAGTTCTCAAGGTTTTCCTGGAAAATGTAATCATTGCAAGGTCATTTTCAAGACTTAGTTTAAAATCATGCATCCTTGATTCCTTGATTGGTTCCTTGATCACGAACACAAACTAATCCATTGTGCAAAGTGGAGGACACAGCTAGATAAAAATAAAGAAACAGACATCTGCTGGGTGAGCGTTTCTCTGATTTTGAAGGTTACAGCTTCAGGGCATACACTGTGTTTTAACAGACCTAACAGTTAGTCTAGACTTCAGTACAAAATAGTCATGTTCAATAATGTAAGACCAGCCCATACAGAGCAAGTGCTAACACATCTATAGCTCTGCAATCACACAACACAACCCTCTACATATTTTCACAGCACAACATCACATTTGGAAGATGAAGAGGAAGAATTTTCTATATCAAGCATTGCAGTTCCCAAAGCAAACAGTGCAGAGGATATAGCAATTAACCACCATTGCTGCAAACTCAATTAGCAGAGCAGTACATTGAGGCTCCTGCATCAAAGGTATTTAAAGCTCGCATTTCACTGCACCATTTTTCTTTCAATAGCCCTTATACAACATCTCAGCATAGATCAGCCTCCCCTTGCTCTGCAGAGTAGTGAGTGTGTTCACTATCCTCCCAGCATGTGTATCGCAGTTCAGGGCTAAAGGTGTACTAGTATTTACCTCACATGGGGATATTTAGTCAAATCATTAGGGAATAAAAGAGATTAGAGGACTAAGAAATGACAGAATTGATAGTTCAAGCAGTATCAGGCTCCTGTGTTTCAAGGCTATGAATTAAATATAAAAATGACTGCAATTTTCAAAGAAGTGAAGAAACTCTGAGTAAGCACCAAAACCAGTTACAGTTAAACCTGCAGAGCCAGAAATTAAGAAGGGAGGAAAACACCCTGATGCCAAGAGTGTTCCTGCAAAATGTGGCAGAACGACAAGAGCACTGACTGAGCTCCCAGCTCTCTCAGAGATAGGAGGACCTGTCCTGTCCCTTCCACATGAAAGGCGTTTTAACCAGAGGTGACGTGGCAGAAGAGCAGAGGCACACATCCAGCTAACCTTTCCAGATGACCTTACTTCCCCTTTGTTAGAAGAAAAACACAGTCCAGCTACGTCTGGGTTCCAAAAAGCCAGCAGCATAAGATACACTGGTGACAGGCAAATCTTCCAGTGTCTGAATTTTTAAGGTGTGAAAATCTTTACTCAGGCACCTGAAAGATTGCAGGTGAATGAGCAAATGAATGATGCAAAGTCCATCATATCAGCTGTCTGTAAAGCCAAAGGAATAGCTGTCCTGAGACACATTTTTGGTGTAAATATGGGACAACAGGATCTGTGCTGAAGAGTTACTCCTCTACTGGATGCTCTTCTCATTCCAAAGCTGAGGAGTGTAATTTTGCCTAATTGGAATAACTTAGTAAACCAGTTATCACATGTACAATAACTTCAGTAGATGAGAGAGACTTCAATGCTTTTAGTCAGAGAGCACTAAGCAAGCCATAACTCTGCACTTGTTTCAACTAAGCACTTAAAAGAAAGGTTGTGGGGCAAAGCAGCCATACTGGCAACAGTTCCCAGGAGAGAATGTGACAAAGGTGTTCAAATGACAGTAAGGCACAATCTTTTTCCAGTTTATCTGTTACTGCCATCTCCTGGCAATGAGCTAAATAATTATCCCTCAAAAGAGGGATGAGAACTCTGAGGAGCTGTAAAGTTAGCAATAACCAACTGAATAACAAGGCTCTGCTTCAAAGTACCCTCTGAACTCACCCAAGTGTATGGTTCTGTGGGTTTCCGGTGGTGCTAGAACTTTTTCAGAGCTAGAACTACTGCATCACTTGTTTCTCCATAGCAGGCAAGTGGTTTTAGTACAAGGACAAACACTTCAGGAGCTTTATATCCAGCACACAGCATATTCTACTATTAGAAATCCGTATGTTGTATTTTCAATCCTTTGTGCCTCTAGGAACGTCTGTGTCATTTAAATAGTTTCAGAAGAGTTTGACTTAATTACAATTTTGAGACCACAAAAATAGCATTTGGATCACAGTCATGTTGGTGAGCAGCACACACCAGGGCTTGCTTTCGGTCCTAACACCTCTTAGCAGGAGGCAAACACAGGATTGTTAAATTCCATAGTTTTAGGATTTCTTATTTAGAACTGACCGTGATGTCCGAGTCACACAACATGTGTATTCATCAACTCACATTCCACTGCTTTCAGTTTTGTTTGCCTTGTGAAATACTATTTTTCTAAAAGAATTCTCCAGATTAAATGTGGTTGTTAAGACACATGACGCAGCAGGGACATTTTGCAATTGTTCAGCCTTTCACACAACTGGATTTGGAAGAGCACTAACAATCCTCTGAAAAACAGCCGGGAAAATGTGGATCCAAAGCCACCACCTCTTAATGCTTCAAGGCTGGAAATGCCACGGGAATGACCAAGAAGCTCCTCCACTTTGGGAAACTATGCTCCAGAGTGCAAACAGGACTGGATAGTACAATGTGTTTGGTGCCCTTCTGTGGCATGTGCAGAGCTCAAAGTACCAGGCTGCTAAGACCCAGGTCCTTCTCAAATTCCAATCTGAAAAAAATAATTTCACTTCAACATACACATGAAGCATTTAGAGAGAGGGCTAGAACACAGTTCCTAAGGACAGTAAGTTTCCAAATAAACTCAAACTACAAAGAAACTCTTCCTTCTTAAAGTGACTTCAGTTTTCTATGGGTTAGGCATGTTCTCCAGAAGATTTAAACTTGGCTGCTATCTGCAGAAGGGTGTGTTATGGAACCATCAGATGTTTGGAGAGGTAAAACTCAAGTGACAAGTTGGATTTTGAATAAAAACTCAGCTTGTTTTTATTCATTTCACTAACTCAAGGTTTTTTCAGACTCTTGCTTGTGGTGTAACCCTAGGACCAAATGCTCATCAACATTTAGTTGCACAAACCCAAGGTTTTCAATAAAAGCTAGTTGCAATCAGCTTCCACACCTCCACAACAGCCACAACAACAACAGCCCCACGTACCCTTGTCAACCTGGGGCTGTACACTTCTAACACATATAGCCTGGGCATTATGAAGCCAGTCTTTAATTGAGTTTTAAGGAGCAACTGCTAATTACAAGGTAAAAGCCTGTTAATAAGATGCATAATTTTCACAACTCTGCTTAATACTGGCCACAGTTAAAATCAGATTTTTAAAAAAAATCAGAAACTCAAAGTGTTTTCTGAGGTTAAAATCCAGTAATCTTGTTTTCTGTGAATACACTGACCCTTCAAAGCTGCATACTGAACAAAAATATACAAATGCTTTGTTTTGCCACCCAATCTATTCTTAAGATTTTTGCTGTTTATAAAAGTGCACAGATTTAAATTGTTCACATTAAAAAAAGATGTAAAATATTTACCTTAATTAACATAGTAGGAACAGGTCCAAAGCACAACTAGATAGGTTTGCTGTAATTGCTTCATTCAACATGTGGGATTAAGTTTAAGATACTGAGTCCTGAATTAGCTGCATATACCCATTTTATGTTAAAACACAGAATTTAGCTTTATAAACAGTTTCTGAAATAGGTACTAAATGCTATCAATTTTCTTTAGTAAAATCCGTCTAGTATTTATTGGTAGACTTTGCAAAGAAGATTACAACCAACTCTTATGTCTCTACCAGAGCTTTTGCAGAGAATGGTGAAAAATTACAGCTGTTCTTTATTATAGGTACCACACGAAGGTTTGGTTGAACTTCAGCAATGAATTGAAACAATTAAAACCACAGGGATTTCAGAGCTCAACATGTAAATATCACTTTGTACGAAAATGAAACCCAAACGTGGGATGTCAACCCCATAAAACTGGCCAAGATCAGATACAAACCAGTCACTTAGATCATGCAACTGGACGGGCTTTTCCTATTTCAGCAACAAATTTCAAAAGAAGTCTGGTGGGGTTTTACTTGCCTGACAGCAAGTTCTCTCAGTTTTAACACACAAAACTACATGGAAAGGACTTTCTTTCCTAATTAAGGGTGACAAGATAGTGCTCAATGATCAAGGTTTTAATTCATTTAAGGAAAGGGCACAAGATGGATGACACTATGCAAGGAATATGAAGATTAATGTCTTAAGGATAATGAAAAGATTCAGAAGCACAGAGGTGACAGAAGTTACTCTTGCAAAGATGCTGTCCATTACATGCTGCTGTCTTTTCAGGGCTGGTTTTGACATGCTAGAGCAAACAGCGTTGGCAGGTGTGGAAAAACAATGAGTATGGGCTTCTGCACCACCCCACCAAAGGGACTTGCAAGAGCTGACACGGTATCAGCCACACTGCACAAAGGGGACTGGCAGTGAAGGGAAGACTCCAATCACCTCCCAGCTTTTAAGCACAGACCCTGCAGACTGAACACTCTGCCACCACTAGAGAAGAGCACACCAGAATCAGCACTTCTGAAGCCAAGGGAAGCCAGATACCACCACCTTTTCCCCTTTTTCCTGCATTCTCACAGGTGTAAAATCACCAGGGACAGTAGCAAACATTAACTATAACCATTTAAACCAAAAGAATTTTACTTCAAGACAAGGGAAATGGCTTTTTTAGAAAGGCAGTACTTTACTGATATCTTTTAATGTGACGTTAGTCCAAAGGGGGATTGATTTCCAACAGCTCAGATTAAGTTCTTGGCTAAATTTATACAGATATTCTTCACGCACCTCATTATCTTCAAAAAAGGCTGAGTACGGGAACAGTTCCCAGTATTTACATCATAAAGAATAACAGAAGTTGTAAACAAACTTTTTATATATACAAATGTGGTGCAAATAAGTGTCAGCTTACACAGCTCCCAAAATTTTCTGAGAAATAAATATATAATATGAAAGAACTGTATAATTCTGTCAGCACAGAGGTATAAGAGCAAACAAAATAAAATTATAATTCAAGTTCATACTTGCACATGATCACCATGACTTTATTTTTCAGTCAAGCCCAGATACTCCCTAGAGAAATCAATATGCAGTATTTTGAAAATAAGCTGAAAAAAACACCCACACTACCTAAAGGAGACAGCTCTCCTCTAGAAATGGGGAGCATATTTTAACATGTGTGGCCAGACAAGGTAAGTCTTCTAAAAATAACTTCTATGAAACTTAGATGCAGAGGGAAAAGGTGCTCCTGCCCTTTTTCACAGTCCTCTTCCACATTTAAAAGCCTTTTTTTAAAGAAAATAGATATAATAATATCTCAAATTCTGTATCAGTTCCTGTGGTCTACCCCATATTCTTCATTCCCCTCCAGCTACTAAGAAGTTGATTTCTACCAAGCTGAACAGATGAGCCAAAATCCACCCCCCATCACCTCCAGAAGTTGAATTCCTCCAGGTTTTGTGAAAACACAGCCTGAACACCTAAGGCCTGTACCAGGTACCAGGGAAGTCCACACAAGCAAGATCACCTATGGCTACAGGCACTTAAGAGCTTGTCATGTGACCAAACTTTACAGGAACTTCACTTCAGCGGTCCCTGCACTGGAAAAATTACCAGTTTCCAATTCCTTTTGCAATCTGCATCACCTCCTTATCCACCCTCACTCTTCACTGTGTCTTGGCGTTCTTGGGATAGCATCGCAGACCACTCGCTCGCTGCAGATGTGAATCTGTGCTACTATACTGCCAGTGGCAAACTGAACTCTTGGGCCACTGTTTCATGGTTATTTCCCACTCTGAAAACAAAGTCCACACATATACTTTTCAAAGAATCAAACTAAACCTTCTCCCCAGCAGCAAAAATCTAGGATACGATTCCTTCCAGAAACTAATGGGAAAATATATAGAACTTCTCAGGAGACTGAACACTTAGAGATTCTATATAGCCTAGTTCATACTGCTTTATATTTTTTTGAAGAAATGCACATAGCAAATGCAAGAACAGATTTCATAATTGAACAATTGATACATGTTTACAGTGATCAGTGGCAAAAGAGGTTCTAAGCAACTGAAGGAAGGAATCACAGCTGGACTATGCAATAAAAAAGAAATCCACAAGCGTTTTTGCTCTTGAGTCAGTAACAAAAGCAAACTAGATTCAGATTTCTAAGCATGCAGCTTTTTATTTAAGATTTAGGAAAACCTAGACCAAAACTAAAATGTAATAAAGACTTGATAAATTAGTTAACACCCTTACAGTATTCTCTACACATATGGCGTTCGTATGAAAGAGGACTTTAGATCAGAGCTTTCAGAGATACTTCTGTGACAACTCAGTTCTGATTTAAACACAAATCATTCTGCAGGATACACTCCTCAAACTGCTTTTACATGGAACAACACTGGCATCCAGTGGCCAATTCAATTAATAACACAAGGGAATGAATTCAGTTGCTCCCCTGCCCTTCTTTTGACCAGGAAGCATCACTTTCTTTAGGTGAGACAATCTAAATCTGGAGGATGTTCCAAAAAGTTTGCATACACCCAAAGCATCAAACCAAGTATTTATAAAGGCATCTCTTGCAAAAGAAATATTAATTTACCTGGTAACGCAGTGATGAAGTCCCGTTGTAACATGGGCTTCAGGTAAGAGTTAATATGTCCATGCTGATAGTGACACATTCGTGAAATAAGGTGTTCCACAAATTCAACTTGATCTGATTCAGACCACTGGTCAAAATATTTAATACACAAGTCTTTTTCCTTTTCGTAGTTTCCTTCCGATGGTCTTTTTCTTGAGACAATCACAGATGAAGTTCCATTACTTATCTGTTTTTAGAAAAGGAATATCAGCACTTAAATATAAACAATAGAAACAGCTTTACAAGAACTCTCTCAAGGAAGAGTGTGAGAAGAGGCAAAGATAAGCAGCAAAACTGAATTTGAAAGCACAATCTTAAAGCTATGATTATGCCATTAAAATTTCATCTTCCATAGATAAAGATTGATAAAAGGACTTTGTGCATAATTCTAAGTTACTTCTTACACTGAAAGTTGGGTATTAATACTCTAACACAACATTTCCAAGAGCTTCATGTCAGTGTTGAACTTCTCACCCATAAACAAAACCCAAGAATTAAATGATGTCAAGGACTTTTCTTTTTGAAAAACAGCTCATGTCAATGTCTGGGATATGCTCAGAAAACCATTGTTAAAATCCTGGGAGCTTCAGCTACAAATAAGGATGCTACAGGAACACCACCCCAGGACTTACTGCTAATTAATAAATAGAAGCAAAGACTGAGCCCATTAGGAGACCAAGAGGGCTGCTGGGGAAGAGCTGTCAGCTCTCCAAAGTAGTCCCAAACTTCTTCAAAACAAATTGATTGCAACTCCTTGCCATGTGAAGGTGCCAAATTTTTCCTTTAATTGACAGACACGGGCTCTGAAAGGTTGAACTGTATCCCCAAGTATCCTTTGACACAGAATTGTTTTTTCAAGGTCAGCACAAACCATAAAATCTAAGAAGATCTAGTGATTTCTCAGGTATTATTCATGGTTGCCATCCTTCACTTGAAGGCTAGGCTTATTTTAGGATGTTACAGTCAATTACCCACAAGAATAGTTATGCAGATGCAAGATTTGGTTTGGTTTCTCAAAAGCAGGAATATATAAAATCATGCCAACTCTCTCTCTGGGTGAATGTTAGTCCTACCTGCCATAGGGTATTTTTCTTTGGAGACTCATCTTCATTCTGATCCTCCATTACTGACGTGTTCTAGGATAAAAAAAAAAAAAAAGAAACATGACTTCAATTTTTTATTCTATGGCGACTCCTTGCTCTACAAGCATTATGAAAAAGCAAATCCATTGAATAGACAAAATTCATTTTCCCAGTGAACGGAATTATCAACGATTTCTGGCCACACAACAGGGGTATTATAAATAAATTCCCCCTTTAACTGACATGTTTATCAATTCCATTTACTGTGAAGATAACTCCCCAACCCCTCTTCAGTTTCCTTTGACAAGTTTTCATGCAGCCTTTCAACACTTTTCTCACTGGGAAATAAATTCACTTTTATCCTATTCAAGCCAAAGTAATTAAACCTGTCAAAGTAATCAGCTAGCACTTTCTGCCAAAGTTAAATTGCATACATCTAGTTGGAAAAAAAAAAAAAAATCACTATGTGCTACTTACATGCAACAGAATATGATTTTCCTTTTTCCCCAAGTCTAGCTTAGCATGAGGAGGAGGGACCATTCTCTGCAGAACGCCTCTAACTCACTGCCACAGCCTGGGCCCTACCACCCTTGGCAGGCACCATCTTTCTTCACCCTGCCTTAGTTACAGCGCCCTCCACACATCGTAACTGCTCCCCCCTACTCTTTTCTTCCCTTTTCTTCAAGAACGAGAGGTGTAAGAACTTCCATAAACACTCAGCTGCAAATGTTTCTTTTAGAGCTCACCTTAGTTTTTGAAACTCTTTCACCTATTTCCTCCCTTTTTGTTTTATAATTATCTGCTCCTTTTTGCTATCCATACCACAATTACCATCTATTTCTACCAGCTCACTGGTACCCCACACCTAGGCAATTACTGCTTGGCTTCCCACCAACCCTGTCCTCCACAGCATTTGTTCCCAGGAAAGCAGAGTGCTAACATGAAAAACTGAACGTCTTAAAGCACTGTCTGTAATTATGTCAGCCTTCTTCTCCTCCAGTAGCTGTCTCAGCAGAAAGAGGAACAAAGCACTCAAAGCACATGATAGAGTAAGTCACACAAGCCCTTTACTCTTGCCATCAAAGCTTATGGATTAACCCCTTAACAGCTACATTGGCTCCCATTCACTGGAATAGGTTGCCCAGAGAGGTTGTGGATGCCCCATCCCTGGAGACATTCAAGTTCAGGCTTGATGAGGCTCTGAGTGGCTTGATCTAGTTGGAGATGGCTTATAACTGGGGGGTTGGACTACATGACCTTTGGAGGTCTCTTCCAACCCTAACAGTCTATGATTCAAAACAATTCCACCTCAAAAGCATTCACCATTTCACCTCTGTCTTGCATAAGTGATGTACAACACCAAAACCAGAGAACTTGACAAATGTACAGTTCCACCACTACAGGAAAACCTTCTTCCACCATGTTGTGGTTTGAGGCTTGGAATGGGGGCGTGACCTTCCAGCAACTGGGAGGACCCCGGGTGGGGGTGAAACCATTGTATTCCCTCCCCTTCCCACACACACTCTGATAAGAGGCAGGGAGTGGTTTTTTGTTTCACTCCTGCCTTGGAGCTCAGAGAGGAAAGTTCTCCTTTCACTCCGTGGGACCCTGGAACCATTTCTGAGGGTTTTGTATATTTTATCTTTTGTATTATTCCCCTGATCTTTATATATATTATTTTCCTTACCCCCCTTTTTCATTTTCTGTTCCTTGTTGAACAATATACTTCATTTTTTAAAAAGTGTCTCTCTCTCTCTCTCGAGGGGGTGGGGGAGAGGCGAGTACATAGTTCTGTTCCGTGTGGGTCCTGCCCTGAACCCCTTTTTACACGGAACCAGGACACACCACCTGACTACACTGCTGTGTCTGAAGTCTATCTAGAATTCTCTTCTGCCCTGCATCACACAGATGAAAGACTACATTATAAAAACTGTGTCCACTGGGTGATGAAAACCCTCCAGCCTATCTAGTTGTGACAATGACGAACACAAGCCCAGGAGATGGCTAATGGGAACTCGGGAACGGACAAAGGCAGTAAAGGTTTTTGTGTTACTCCACAGATACATCAATTTTAGTGTTCCTGGACATACAAGGAACACTAATACTGAAAAAGTAAACCCCAGTTCCCCCGTTTTCAGCATTAGTCCGGCACGGCCATTCCAGCTGTAACCCTGCCCCTGCCAGGACTCCCGGAGGAGGCGTGAACTGCGCGCTGCCCTCCTGGGGAGCACGAGCCAGCCGCGCACCTGCCGCTGCCCTCCTGGCCCACGCTGTTCAGCTCCTCTGGAGAGCAAACGGGACTCCAGGGAACTATGCAAGGGTTCCCTACTTTATATTTGAACCCGTAGAAGTACTCATTACAGTTATTGCATGTTGTTTAACAGCATTTTCAATTGGTATGTCCTTAAGTGAGCAAGGAACTTCTCATCCCCTTCTGCAGCTGAAGGCTAAATATATGCATTGAGCCTGTGAGCCAAGAGCGAGGAAGAGGAACTCTCACTGAGAATACCAAACATGGATGGCTTGGGGCAGCATATTCAGCAGAAATCCCACACTTTATCAGTTTAGCCCCAGCCTAACTTTCCTTCCGTAGGTCACAGCAAGACCCTGACATTGCCTCCTTCTGCTCTTTAAGAAATCTCTCAGAGATGGTTGGTAACTTTCTCTGAGATGTAAGCTAAGAGGAGCTGTCTCCTAAATGTTACATCTTCTCATTCTAGGAACATATAATAAAGCTACAGCAGAGCAGTGCTGTAATGGAGAGTGTACGAGAACACAAACTTCACCAAAATGATCAGACTGCCACACTAGGCAGACTGCAGAGCAAGTTCTTGTCTTCGGTGTGCATCTGCTCTATTCTACTGTGCCTCTGTTGCTGCCCAAGGAAAGAAACCTGGGGAGCAGGCTTTCGGGAGATGCTACATCCTTGGTGTGTCTGCTGATACAAGGGAAAAGTAGGACAACTACATTTCTCCTACCCCTCTCCACTTGTCCCTTTTCTTCAGAGCATCACAGTCTTGGCTAAGAGGAGAGTGTCTCAGATGCAAAAATGGGTGACCTGGCAGAGGCAGTACCACTGCTGAGAGGTATCTCCATGTCCTCTCCACATGTGGGCCATAATTGTGAGAGCAAACTGCAGGGATTGATTTAGGCTCAGATTTAACATCGTAGCTATGCATTTAACCATGAAGTAGGCAGCTGCATTAACTTAATGGTATCACTACTACAGTATTTATTGTGTTTTCTCTCTTTTTCCCATCTTAAACTCACTCCACATTTTCTTACTCCATTTCAGAGTTTGAGTGTCTTAACTCTTTGTTCTTTCCCTTTCTGCTCCCAAATATATAGTTAGTTTTCCCTATTATATTTCTCCTCTCCCTAAAAAATACTTCTACCTTAAAACACTTAATTTTGGAGGTCATTCATCAAGACCTAACTCAGGCTCTAATGTGTTTCTAAAGCACTGAAACCTACTAACTGAAGCCTAAAAGATGACTGGGTGGATCCTGTCCCGCTGTCTGGAAGAAGCAATTAGACAACTCTGATCTGTCTCGTACATCCACAGCGCTTGGCAAAAGAGGAATTTCAAAATTCCTAACAGCTGGAGTCACTAGCCCTTGCACAGGAAGGCCTCCAGCTCTTGCACAAGAAGAAAGATAGGCATCTACAAGACCAATCTTCCTTTCATCATGCTGTTCCCTTCTCTCAGCCTTTAATTTGTTGTCTACCCTACCCACCCACCCAAAGCTACCATGCTGGTCACCTCTGTGGGTGAAGGTGAGCTGGTTTTGGCTGGGGTAGAGTTCATATTCTCCATAGGACGGGGCCATGTTTTGGATTTCTGCTGGAAACAGTGTTGATAACACAGGGATGCCTTAGCTGTCTCTAAGCAGGGCTTACACGGAGTCAAGGCCTTTTCTATTCCTCACCCCACCCCACCAGCAAGTAGGCTGGATGTGCAAAACAAGCTGGGAGAGGACACAGCTGGAAGAGTTCATCCCACTGACCAAAGGGATGATGTTCCAGACCATCTGATGTCACGGTCAGCATGTAAAGCTGGGGGAAGAAGGAAGAGGGGAGTATGTCTGGAGTGACAGCATTTGTCTTCCCAAGTAACTGTTACATGTGATGGACTCTGGCTTTCCTGGAGGTGGCTGAACACCCACCTGCCAGTGGGAAGTTGTGAATGAACTCCTTGGTTTGCTTTGCTTATTGACCTGTCTTTATCTCAAGCCATGTGTTTTCTCACTTTTACTCGTCTCATTCTCTCCCCCATCCTACCAGGGGTGAGTGAGCGAGCGGCTGTGTGGAGCTTCATCGCCAGCTGGGGCTGCACCACGACAGCAGGTTTCCCAAGTAGCCTTGAAGTGGCATGCACACAGACTTCTCTTCCCTGCAGCTCTGCTGCTGGACAGCATCAAGACCTGGTGCAAATGATGGCCTCTCATTCCAGTTACTCTGGCAAGGCCGTGAGCCCCTCCAACACGACTGATCTGCACTTTCAGACTCTGGAAGATTCAACTTGTTTTTTTTTTACCCCCACAACCACAGTGGAGAAGTGTAACTTCTAAATATTGTCAAATAATCCTGTTTATAAGTTCATTTTTTTCCCAGAAATTCTTGTTAAGTTGCTCATAGCTCTTGCAAAAGTAGAATGATTATTTCCAACAAGCTGTCACTCCTTAATTAGTCAGCCTGGAATAAGTGCTCGCCGTCCCCTACTGGGAACGGCAGCAGCAGCAAAGTGATAACAATGGGTCTAAGCAGAGATGTTTTCCATTGTCTTACAGTTGCTACAACCCAGCTGAATAAAGTTACACTGAGAAAAGCCTCTGTCTTTCTTTTCAGTGATGGTAAAACCAGCAATGGCAGTAAAATTTACAAATTGCCCTATGAACCGTAGAAATTTTGAAGTTGGTTTCCTCAAGATTTGAGTCCTAGATTCCTTGTCTAGTTCTGCAGTAAGTTCAAGCTTCCTTTCACCTTTCTACTCCACAACACCACAAGTCTTTGAGATTTCTATGAGATGCAGATGAACAGGGCAAACAAGTTCAAAAGTAACTTGGGGAGAAAGAGGTACTGATAAGCACAATTACATAAAGCTTATTTCCTTTGGAGATAATTAAAAGCTTTCAAAATAAAAACCACCATGAATGATTCCCAAAGGCAAAAACATTGTAAGTTTTTTAAAACTTCATAAATCACATTTTCAATTAAGACTTTTTGATACCCAGTAGCAATGAAAACTGGTGTCTCAAGTGTAATAGTTCCACCTATGTATGCTTATATAACATCAGGTGCAAAACCACCTAAATTTTTCTGTAGATGAATGGCACTCAGCCTGAAATGAGGTATGTGAAAAAAGCTACATCTTTTTTTCTAGCAGAAATCTATTGAATCTGTACAGGCTAAACAGATTTCTGTTCACTACAGGCAGGGAACGCTTGGGTTTGCAACCTGCTTCAGGATTTGGGGAGTGCCTGTAGTCACTTAATTGACTCTGAGGAGAAACAGCGTGGTGCAGCTTGGTTTGTTCTTTAACCCAGTTTTAGTTCCAGTATCGAGAGAGCAATTACAGAAGCGATAGCAGTAATCCTGGGAACTGGGACAAGCCACTCAAGTTACAAGAGTAGCACCTAGCCAGGCAGACAACACTGCGAAGTTTCTTTGATGAGAAACTTTTCCCTACCAAAGAATGGACTCTCAGGATACAAAGCATGGACAAAACTAGACAATAGCTGTGTTACCTTGGGGGGAAAAAAAAAAGACTAGCAGTCTTTAGTTACTATATTTTTTTACTATAATGAAAGGTAGAGTGATAGAAAACAAGAACTTCTATTTCCCACTACCCTTGAGACTACACCGCTAATTCTGGTCTGAGTTAAAGGCCAAGCTAAGTCTTGAAAAAACTAATTTTTAACAAAATCCCCACTCACTGGAAAAGATACCAGGGAATTTCAGTTAAAATAAGCAAAACCATTCAAAACAGTTCAGCTAAACAGGCTCTGATCTCCTTTAACAAATCACACATCTGACTCTAGAGAAGTTGAAGAAACAATAAAAAATAACTAATACATACTTGGATATCTTGAAGTCAAACACAGCAGATTAAGCTTGAGTTCTGCATAGTCAGATTGCCTTCTGAAACCAGCTCTGCCAGCACAGGGCTTGCTGAAGGTATTAATTACAGAGACAACCCAGAGGAGGAGAGGAATCCACCATCCTATGTGACAACTGGACCACAGCAGTAAGGAAGAAAGCTGGGTAACCATCTTCATCTCAAAACGATGAGCATGTGTCCCTCATGGCTTCCTGCTTTTAATATAGGCAGAAAAGCCCAAATGGTTTAAAGTATTTCAAAACAAATGCAAGCCTCTCCTGAAGATGTAATGGTCACCGTTTTCTAAGCCAGGAACCAGTTCAACTGCGTTTATTAGCAACATCTTGATACCTGATCAGGGATAGAAGGGGATGTTCTTTTAATTACCGAGAGACACTTATTAAAAATTCACTGTAGCACAAATCTGGACAACCACTAATTTAAACCACACAAGATGTGAATCAGCTCTTCTCACTGCAAGGACCAAATCCCTTATTTATCTCACCCCTCAAAACCTGGATATACACCAGCAGTCTCCAAAGACATGCAAAAATACTACAGTGATTCCAAACACCAGGCCAGGAATGGGTGGTCACGGACAGAGTGTGCTCATCCCAACCACTGCAACGATACAGCACGTCAAAAAAAAATTTTCAGCAGCACAGACATGGGCTGTATACAGAGGAAAGAAACTCCCATATCAAAGGAGTAAGCACAAAAGGGTAAGGACTGTTTTTCAAAGCTGGTCAATAAAGAAGCTTGGTTTCACTAGAACAACAGCACCAGCAACAACATTAACTCCAGCTATGGCTTTAACCTCACACAGGTTGCCTAAAGAAAATGGTTCCTGGTACTATTTCTCCATGTATTATTTGAAAATATAAAATACAGCATTTAAAAATTTAATTTAGTGAGGTAATTAAGTCATACCTTGATAAAAAAAAATTTCCTTGAGAAAAGTAGAAAATAGAGCCCACAGCCAAAGGATTTTCCAAATAAAGAGTTTCCAAAAATATGGGATGGTAGATACGCCAAATCCACTGTCCAGAGTCACTATAAAACACTTTGAAAACAAAGCTCTAAGGTTCATCAAGTTAAACTTGACTGAACTTTAGGTAGTCCTGAAAGGAGCAGGGAGCTGGACTTGATGATCCTTACAGGTCCCTTCCAGCTTGAGATATTCTATGATTCTAACTTGCAAGTTAACTCTGCTGCCCATGGACATGTCTATATTTGACATGTGTATTAGTAACTGCTTGTTTCAGCTTAAACTAAACTATTTATGTAAGCATTAGGGATCTGTACAAATTAAGCTCAATATGCTTCATTTCTTACCCAGCCATTCTCCCAGATGGCAGCTTTTTTTTTAGTGCAGTTATTGCTGGATGTTCAAACAAAAATATGCTTTATATACTAAAAAAGTCCACCAAGACCCAACAGCTGAAATTAAAATTAGAAAAAAAGAACCCTTCCTACTGAAAATAAGGTGTTATTTTTATCTGGGCTCTGACTTACCACCAAAAAGTTTGCAGGAAGATAGGGTAAGTTCAGTACCAGTGGACAGTTAGCCAGTTTGGGTTTCAGGTCGCTAAAAACAAACACCATAGTTTGACCACAAGTTGTAGATGTGATGTTTTTAAAACATAGCCTAACACACACCCACTCTGACACCTCTCAAGAGCATGTTTTTCACTAAGTTTTGTCCAGAGCAGTAAAAGACCCAAAATCAACAGTCGCCTGCTCCTGTCTCTGCTCAGAGAAAGAAAACCTCAAGTCATTCTTGCCAAAATGTTCCAGAACAGTTCTTTTTGCAGGTTCAAAGGGATCCAAGTAGGTTATCTTGTTTAATCACTAATGCTTTGATGACCGTCAATTAATACCACTATTTTAACTTTGCTTCTAAAGTACCACTCTTCACCTTTACTTCATTATAAAATTAATTTGCTGATCTTCTGTAAGTAACTGCATAGCTCTTAATATTCAGGATGTCTGACTTAACTCGAAGTTAGTATCAGAAGTCTGATCAGTTTGGGATGTCTCCACAGAGGACTAAACTACGTAAAATGAAATCATACATGAAAATGAACAGTTCAGAATTACTATTCTCATCCAATTCCATGTTACAGTAAGCAAGGGCTCCAACTCCACCTCAGAGCTTTTGGTGATAGCACCAAAAGCCTTTTCACAGGCAGCTGTATGGACAAACTGAAGTGTAAAGGCACCTAGCGGAGCAGTACATTTTTTAATGTGTAGCCCACCCTGAAAAGCACAACTGCTGATGAAGTAAGAACTGCAACAGCAAAATAATTCTGCTGGTTTTAGAGCTTCAGAAATAGTGTCATACAGATTCTCATAAAGATCAGCATAGAAAAAAAATTACTCACTGCTTAAAGTGGGAGACAATTTAGGATATAATACAAGAAAAAACAAGAAAAAAAGTGCTACTTTTGACCAGATTACCAGCTATTTTCCAGCATGCCTGTATTTCCACTCAGCAAACTGACATCAAGAGAAAAAAAAAAAAAATACAATTATTGCAATCCCAAGAGATATCCAGTGTTTTCAGCAGCACTAAGTTCCTAAACTAGATGGGAAGGACACTTTTGATCCCTCAGCCAAGAAAACTTGAGTTCTCTGGACTTTATTTTGGTGAAGATCTCTTAGGGCTGAGCTTACTTCAACAGGTACTGTGGGATCCCATCTAACATATTCCTTGTGTAACTGTTTGAAAGACACCCTAACTCTCATTCAATTTTCTGAATGTCTGGAGTAAAGAGTCAATAACCAAAACCTGCCTGTATCTATCCTATATTAATATGTTGTATTTACAAGAACAATGTGTACTGAATTGCATAATTGTAGCAATTTGGTGACTCATCCCTGCACCATTCTGAGTGCCCAACCATGAAGGCTTGCAAAATTTGCACATCATGCAAACTGTTTTGCTGAATATAAATATGTTGAGGCACAAATATATATATATTTAATCACTTTTTATACACCTGCCCCATAAAACTTAAAGTACTAGTTTTATGCAGCATCAGCTAATTGAAAAAATGGTAAATGGAGTTTTAAACCCAGCTAGGCAAGGTTTGAGGGCTACATTAAGCCTTGCTGTAACATTTTCCACATCACCTACTTGCTCAGCTCAAACTGGTAGCTGAAAAAACTTGAATCAATCATAATAATAATATAGTAAAAATCTTTGGTTATGAAAGAACACCTAGGAGTAAGCAGCAGCCAGCAAGTCTTACTGCAGTCCTCTACCTGAGGCTTACTGACCATGTTTTACTTCAGACGAAGACTTTATTTTCTAAGCAGCTGGACTCAGCAGCCCTTTCCCAGCCCAACAGGAGGTTTAATTATACCTTCAGCTTACAAGTGTTCCTTGTTTTTCAGCTGTCTCCGTTCATGCCTTTAACTCTACGGTCACTCAGCCTTTCTTGGCAGACCCTGTGTGCAGTACGTTAGCAATCCACATACTTGCCCAGAGCAGAAAAATCTCAATACTTAAATAGTATGTTAAAACAGTCATCAGGCTTATCATTGATATCACTGCAAATGAGTGCAATCACTTTCCTAAACCATTTCAGAACTAACTTTCCCAAATCTAGAGTACGACTATCCTAAAAGAGAAATCCTTTCTGCCTGCAATAATAATTTTAACAGTAAAATGTTTACACCAGGCATCCGAAATATGGCTATAAAATGGGCTGTAGAAAGGTACATAGAAGCTAGAAGCAAGTTCCTGTTGTTTTTTTTTGTTTTTTTTTTTTTTTTTTTGTTTTTTTTTTTGGTGTTTTTTTTTTTTTTTTTTTTTTTTTTTGGTTTTTTTTTGTGTGTTTTTTTTTGTTTGTTTGTTTTTTTAATTTTGTTTAAGAGAATTTACCCCAAGTTCTCAGCTACAATTACTCATTTTGCACTAACAATATTGCTAATGGTTCACCTAATTAATTTTAAAAAAAAAACTATTTAGATACAACCTATTTGCACTTCTAATCTTAACGCATCATGAAGTAAAACCGTTTTTCCTCTGGACATTTAAGACTCAAGAGAAACTTCAATCTGTGTTATCATACAGTGACCTTGTTGAAAGCACGCAAGCAAACAAAACATTTTCAGAGCTTCTGCTGCATCGTGGACTCTTGTCCCATGATATTTGTATGTTCACACCATTTTCATCTACAACTACACCAAAAGCTCCACTAAAGAGCTGGATTTTGTCAGGCTAAGGATTAGATATGTCAAGGTTGAGGGTTTTTTTTTGTATAATGGCAACATTAAGTAGTATTTGCTGCCTTAAAAACTGTATCAACACCTCGCAAAGACTCTCCTTAGCTTTTATTTCCCATATAAAAAGCTAAACATCATAAATTAAAACTTGAGGGGAAAATACTGGGTCAGGATTATAACCACTTCTCTTCCTTCCAGAGCAGATGCAAAGAAAGCTCTTCAGATTCACCCTTTTCATTTATAGGACTTGTAAAGGAAACTAGACTATTTAGAAAGCTGCGTTTCACTTCTGACTGCTCAAATTAGTACATCCATCAGAACCACTTTAACCAAGGAATTTAAGCACACAAACAGCAGCTGACTTCAAGGCCTCCAGAAACAGCCAGGACATTTTGGAGCTAACTGGTGCATCCCTACCACACACTATTTCTATGTTAGCACTCTCATCTCAAAGCCCCAAACCAGCTTTCACACACCTCCTGCCAGCCAAAGAGCTCAAATAGAATATTGGTTTCAAAACTGTGTGGACAAATTCAAATTACCCCTAGGCTGTACCACACTGTGTACAGAATCTGTGCTTTTTTTCTCCTGCATCATGTTCATGGGTGAACAAGGCAGAAAACACATCTCTCCCCTACACAATTAATAAGCCCATTAATGGTATTTCAGATTAAAGGTAGGATAAACAGCATTTCAGAAGCTAGTAATTAGACGACTTCAGATTCATCAAAAAGAAATTAGCCTGTGTGAAGATTAACTACATTTGCAATTTGGCTGCCTGGTGCAAAGTTAAAATACTTCAAGGGTTATTCCTAGATTCCCAAAGGGAATTTAAGTTCAGATCTCTGCTGCTGGTTCTGTGTGAAACCAGCTATGTTCAAATCTAGTTACCTCAACATGCTGGGTCAGAAGACAGAGCCATCAACACAAAAGGGTCTAAAAACCAGTGTGGGGGACAGGCATTAATGGGCACCTCTAATTTTTCTAAGACCAGACTCTGACACTTCTTCCTCTACATCTCTTCTTGCTTTCCTTGGCCACCAGAACTACATCAGAATTTACCCTCATTCTTTGTTTTTTTGTACTTCCCCCAGGATCAGCAAAACTTTACCCAGTTTTTCAAGAGGTTTCTGTACAAAATTTTCTATAAGAGTTATAAAAAGGTTACTAAAAGCCACTGAAGAGTCTGAAATAGTGAAACAGTAATTGTCAATTATTTGTCTTTTGCAAAATAGAAGTTATTTGCACACAGAAGAAATATAGAAAAAGTAGCCACCACAATTAAATACCCAACTAAAACCAATCAGCTGTTCCAAAAACAAATAATTTGCTGCTGTAAATCCATTTCTTTTCCTCCAAAGATAAATGGCAGATTTAGCAGATTCCAGATTTGCCAACTCATGAAATTGTATCGATTCATCATAACTATTTAGGAAATCCTTATCCCTCGTTAATTGCCTGAAACACAACCTTTTGCTTATACGCAATTTTAGTGTGTTTTTGTAATTGCTGATACCTAAGCAACCAAAAACCTGGAGAAAATCTTATCTCCAAAAAGGCTGCAGGCTAACTTCGGCTAAAGAAAGAAGCCTTCAGTAATACAAAATGAAAAGAAAGGGGAAAAAAAAAAAGAAAACACCACCACACACAAACCCCTCAAAAACTACCCTCAAATCAGTTTTTCAAACATCCACTCAGCTTTGCCTGGGGTCAGCCAGCCACTCAGCATTCAAGTGCTGATTTCTTCTAGGTATTAAAAGGAATGTGAAATGGCATAATTTAGATTTCACATGATTTATATAATGGATTTCTAAATGCTCCTGACCTCTAAAGGCCAGCACTACTACTTCAAGATACAGTTGATTAATTCAAAAACCACATCATTCTAAGACTCTACAGAAAAGGATTTGAGAATGGAAGGAGCAGATGCCCAGCGCCTGAGGTTCCTCTTTTTGGAAGGTTATTTTTAATCTGTGTCACATCAGTGACTTACTCTAACGTTACAGCACACCTCCTCATAGGGGTGCCAGGGAAAGGGGGCAAGCTGCTGCACGGGACAGCAGGACCAAACGGCAGCAGCCAGCTGAAACCAATGTATTGTGCAACGAAGCCTTGAAATCAAAGCTGTGACCACCAGTGTGCCAGCAGCCAGCTCCTGATGTCCTGAGGACACTTGGGTTTGATGGCGCTTCTACACGAAAGCTGCCGTGTGTTTCTTTCCCTTCTGAACACAAGCAGAGAGTTACACAGAGTGCCAGCTAACATTTTTGGGGCCTGGCCCAGCATCTGAAAGGCCTCTAGCTCCTGACAAACTGCACTGAAGGATAACTCCAAGTTAGCAGGGCTCAAAAAGAATTTAATAGAGACTGGAAGATAACATGAAAATCTCTACAGTAGAGTGGTGACAATCCTGCATTTTCTACTATTCAGATACTGAATCCAAAGGCAAAACTCTTTTTTTTTTTTTTCAAAAACACATATTTACATATAAACTTGAGACTTTCAGATTACATTTGCTCTAACAACTTGAGCTTAAGTGTAAAGAACTGTATATAGATTCCTGTAACATTAAACATTTTTTTTATCATATGACCTGAATATGATCTCTAGTTCAAGTATCTTCAAAAGCAGAATGAAATACTATGATTTTCAAAGTTTAAGTGTGCATTCAAATTCTGCAATCATATAGCCAACTTCAAAGATACCCTCACTTGATTAAGTGATTTTTCAATAGGGCATTTAATTATTAGCTGCTGAATAACTATGGGGACTTTAAAGTCCACTTCCATTCATTAGTAACTTTTTTTTTCAATTTTGTTCTTTTTTTTTTTGTATTTGCTATCAAATTTAAACTCTAACAGCCCCAATCCACTTATTACAACATTGTTCAACATTTATCAGTTACAACACGCAAGGAAAAATAGCTGAAGTGTCCCATAGATGGGCCAAAAGATGTTTGCATTCATACACTTCATAGGAAATACCTAGCAGTTTATTTATTCAAAAGTAATACAGAAAAGGAGGCTAGATGCAAGGGGAAAACAAATGGGTTAGAAGTGTAGTTTGGATCATTCTTATAACTTGGCTTAATAATTGCATTAAAACTTGTGTGCGAATTTAATGAATGCAAAACCCAGGTAAGAATTAAAAAGCAAAGTTTCTAAAACCACCGGCGCAATGCCACTGAACAGAGCTCAGTACTTGAAGGGAAAAGGTTGGGGTGAAGCCAACCTATGCTATCTCTCTAGGGCAACAAAGTCAACTCAAACTTCTGAGTTCAGTAAAATCCACTTGCCCAAAGCATTGGGAGACTACCCTGTGCCCCAAAGTAATGCCTTTCCATAGCAAGGCTCTGCAAACATGACTTTCTGCCACAGAAATGTTATGCAAAAGAGTAAAAGGCTTTGGTTATAGTTCCTTCTTTCTCTGCTGTACCACTCTGTCCACGCTTGACACATGGGTATTAGTAAAATTTACTCAGTCCTGCTGTTGGGTTTGTAGACAGCTGTCCTATCCTTGCCTCCAATGCCTCCTTTGATTTGGATTCTACCACCATATGAGAGGATCACGAAGCCTAAACCACACACATGAAGACTCTCGTGTGGCACAGCCTTGAAGACCTACTGAACAGCTCATGGGATGCAAGTAAAGGAGGCTCAGGGAAACCAAGGAATGGCCTGGTCTGCTAAACACCCTAGGAGCTTCTCACACTGGAAGAATAAATGTCCTTATGATGATGACTCAGAGTGGAACTGTTAATATCAGCAAAATCATTACTAACACTGCTATCAAGACTGCTGCAGAATTCCCCACAAACGAGGGATCCAGTCTCCTGCTCAGAAGTCTGACAGTGCTGTGTGAAGGTGCTGCACAAATGTCATTCCAACCTTAGTGGGAAGTATTTGACTTTATTTCTTTGAAAATTCTTCCAGGGGAAATAGACCAAACACCTGCAAGGAAGAGGATGATATCAGATATACTTGGAAAAGACTGCCCTGCATTTCCTCCTCCTCCCCTAAGAAAGATTTCCCTCCCTCCCAGGATGGGACTACTAGAAGGCAGGTAGAAAGCATGGCACATTACCTAGCAAATTTCTTTGCACTGTACCTGGAACATTGAGCAAGCCCAAAATCCTCATTTCCAGAGGAGGTTGAGAAAGCATAAACACAAAGGTGTGGTGACTAACAACATCTCTTCACTCAAAGACATCAACTTCTGCAGATGCACCATAAGAGGTAGCAGGAATAACTGCCTGCTACTTGTGAAAGATGAGGCTCAGTGTGATGGTGATGGCTTTTCTGAGAACATAAACTTATGTTTGAAATTACGCTCATCTGTCGTAGCTACATGCAGCAGCTCTGGATTTACCCAAGCAAGGTCTGCTATCTTGTGCTGGTACATGAATCCATCATGGAGAAATGGGCTTGGCTCCTTAGGGACATATCCTTCCCAGCCCGTGAGATGATAGACCGTGATCTCTAAATGGTACAAGAGAGAAACACCAGCCAAAGGCAAGCTAGCAAGTCTCCCAGAGGAACAAGGACTGGATCTCTAAGCTCACGTTACTTTTTCCACATTCAGAAGTCCCTTCTATTCTGCAGCAGACAGCAGATCAGTGAAATATCTCAAGAGGGAGTCATATCGCCACTTCTTCCTAATCTCTGTCATAAAGATTATTAAGAAAGTTCCTAGCTTTCTGGCAACTTCTGAAGAAAAAACAAAGGTGAGAGAACTGTCCCCACCAACTACCAGCCACAGATGAAATAACTTGAAAAGCTGTTTAGAAAGAAAACCAGGCTCCTGAAAGGAGTTACTCTTCTGTTCAAGAAAGCTTGAAGCTTGAGGATGAAGTGTACAATCCTTAACACTCTCCAAAAACTGCTAAAGAAGTCCAAATGAAGCACTTGCCTGTGTGTTAAGCATTTTATACCAGCGAAACCCTTTACCCAGAAGCAGAAAGGTCAGTGGTTGACAGCAGCGAGCTGCCCCACCCTGGGGAGGCCTCTGCAGATGCCCTCAGCCCACAGAGCAGTTTCTCAGGCTGCCTTTCGCCTCCCAGCCCGCAGTCACCACTCGCTGCAGGCTCACCACAGATCAGGAGTACAGCCAGGCCCCTTCAGCAGAAGCCACAGGCAGCCACCAGTGACTGACGTGTGTGACGTCTGGGGAAAATAGGGAACCAAAACTTACAGAGATTGGCTCTGTGTGCTCGTCTTCTGACAGCAGGGAACAGGCTTCTGCCCATCAACTAAGGGAAATCAAGAGGAAGAGCTCTGGTTTGTTGATCAGTACTAGCTCAATGGCTGAAGTTTAGAGTTATCTAGTAAGTAACCACTCTCTTCTACTTAAAATAAAGTCTTAATTGACCCAATAAAGAGAAGGTCTCTCTTCTTGCCATTAAGAACAAACAGGCTTAGTTAATAATTAAAGTCATAAAACTGAAAGCACTCAGATACAGAAAGGATGACTGAAAAAAAGTGCTTATCGTAACATTTTCCTTCAGGTAATAAATCATGCTTAGAAAAAACAATCCCTGCATTTTACGTTTATTTATCCTAGACCTAGCAACAAGCCATGGTCTGGTGCCAGCAGGAAGCACCCCAACGAGCAGAGACTGTGCCCAGAGCAGTACCTGGCTCTTGGGGGACCTCATCCTGAGTACCAGCCCCAGTTTGGGGCACTCCACTACAAGAAATACACCGGGATACTGGAGTGTGGTCTGGCAGAGAACACCTGGATGGCCAAGTACTGGAGCACAAGGATAAAACCAGAGGGCACAATGCAACATTACCCTTTGCAAAATACTTGCAATATATGCAACCAACACTGAATCGAGCTGGCACATCAGTCCTCAGTCTGCAAGACATACATGCTAAGAACTAAAAAAAAATTATCAGAAACCACTGAAAACAAAATCCAAACTGCTCTTAATTTTGAGAGGAGACTCTAGCTTCAGCCAGAAGAAAAAACAATACTGGGAAGCACTGCTGCTGGTTAGCAGAGAGAAAACTGGACATTTTTACACCAGATCTGCAGACTGGGTAATTCAGACCATCTCACTGCACAGAATGGCAACAGGCCTAGTGCCCGGGCATCTTTAATTGCTTCTACAATACTGTGCTTGGTGTCACAGCTTTCTGTCTCAGAAAGAAGGCTGTTTCACACAGAGGGACAAGTACAAATATTTCAGATATCGGAAAGAACATTCTGTTCCTTTAAAGAGAAAGCACCAAATATGCATTTCTTTTTAATGGACCTGTTGGACTGTTTCCAAAAAGAAACAGTAATGGCCCCACTGTTTTGAGGCAAAATAGCAGAAAACATGTCAAGGAAATATTTGTAAATTACTTCAAACCTAGCAGAAGAAGCAAAGCAGTTGTCTGGCTATGGCAATTCATTTTAACAGCTGCACAGAAGAACAACATTTTCAAAAGGATGCAGACTACACAGCAACAGGCTATTCATCATCTTCCCATTTATGATTTCATGCACCGTAGGAAAAGGTTTTAGCAGAATGCATCTACTGCACTCATTGTCATTTTAAGAGCACTGCATCATGTCTGTGTCTGAGCTGGCACTGTGAGAAAAGGCTGATGAAGTTTTCATGTCAATACATCAGAATTCTTTGTTTTCAAATACGATCTTTTCCAACTCTAGTTTCCATTGTTGTACTTCCTTCTGGTATCTGAGTAGAAACATCAACCAACAGAAGTTCAAAATGAGTAAAGAATAACAAATAGAGGCTTAAGGAGGTTAATGCTAAATTGTATCTTATCAATAAATAGAAAGATAAACTTGCTTCTTCGTGCCTCAGCTTTGACAGAACTGAGATTCCTTAGTGCTAACACGTAACTTCCTTTGCCAGGAATGCTGTTATAAGGAATAAATATAAAAACCCTAATGCTCCAGAACTCCATTGGCAAATCAGAAGTTCTTCTGAATGGTATTAAATTACGAATTGGCAAACTCCAAAGGCTTTTAAGACCACATTTTTGTGAAGACAGCTTCAAGTTATGGAGGGTAAATCAATACACTCCTGTGTTACCCTATAAGCAGGGATGACACTGGCAAGAACTAAGTCAATGTCACCTTCCTACTGCTTGTCCATCATCAGGACACGTGGTGTAAGAATGAAAACACACATCAAGGAAAACCTACAGAGCTGGACATACCACGATGCAGAAGTCAAGGATGAAAGACAGGTAAAGTGAAGCACACTATCATTAAGCCTACAGACCGCTGGGCAAATGGGCTAGGAGGAGCCAGGGCAGCTTTGAGCCTGAGGAAGCCACTACCTGAACTGGAAGATCTGGCCTCTGGAAGAACATGCTGACTTCTCACACTGGAAGTGAGAAGTTCACTGTTCATGTAGTGAATCGGTGCTCTGGTAAAGCTTCCAGGCTACATACCCCACGTGTGAACATAAAAGGAAGAGCAGGATGTGACATACAATTCAACTCAAAATTTTAAGGACAATAAATGGAAAGATGCAGGAAAAAAAACATGTTGGCAGGGTCTAAATAAGTAAGGAGAAACTAAAGCGTTTTAGAAGAGGTGCAATTATCTTTTAAAACCAGTGAAGGAAAAGTGTAGCAGAATACAAGGAAGACAGAATTGGTTGAGCAGTATTTGGTTACTAGGTTAATTTCATTATATCCATCTAATAACTTATTCCCTGAGCATGATTTCATCACATGCTGCATTACACAACAGTTCAAAGCGACGTCTGAGTACTTATCTCCTGTTGCTTAATGACTGCTCTCCAGTTCACACTGGAGATGTTTACTCACAGGACTGAGAACACTGGACGTTTCTCCTAGCGTGACAGGGCTGCTGGAGCCATTTCCCAAACCAGCGTGACAAAATACGTTCAAAGCCACTGCAACGTTGCACAGGGATGGAGTTATGGAAGGTGAGGTGTCCACAGGGCTGCATTACACAACTGGGAATAGAACCAGTTTCTCAACACCTAAAGAAGAGACCCGTACACTTTTAAACTTGCTGTCGTCTCTATACCAGAGAGGATGAGAACAGTAGCTATCTGAATCCAAGTGTGTTCTTCATGGCAAGCTTCTTGGCACAAAAACATTATTAAAGATAATTAAGTAGTGAAAAATAAGGCCTCAGAATCTATAGTTTCAAGTATTACGAGCTGGTGTTTTATATGTGCTTTTCAATAGAACAGTAACAAGTGATAATAAGCACCAAGGACTTTATTTCCAAATAATATTAATTGCACTGAAAATTGAAATAGATGAGATCAAATTTCAAGTACTACAAATGGCAATAAATATTTCTAAAAATATTAATTATTTCTCATTCTTCTTCATTCACTAACAGCTCACAGAATACAGAAAAAAATATTTCTCCAGTAAAACACAAGAACTATGAAGGTATCTCATTGGGTGAGAAAGCACAGAATGCAAAAGCAGACTAACTGTGGAGAACTGGAAAGCTACCTCCAATCCACTGGCATCAGAGGATATTTGCTTAAATGCTACAGCCTGATTTTGGAAAAGCCTAGTTAGGGGTTATGAGTGCTAAGAACATTATGCAAAGGCAAAAGTAAACCTCATCTCTGCCTTCTTCCTTTAGACTTATGGTAGATTACTCTTGAAGCCTAAATGTTTGGAAAAGCACTATGACTGAATAAGACCCTCCCGAAGGAATTATACAAAGCTCCAGATTTTAGATTTCCTCTTTCTAGTCCATTCACTAATTACTCTGCACATACAACACACAGAGATAACAGATACAATTCCCAGATAACTTCCATGAATCACTGGAGGGCTTCTCTGTTTCCCTTCCTAAACTTCCTGTTAACCATCATTACTCTAATTGAGTATATGCTGCACAACAAAGATCTCCTGGTATATACGTCCTACCTGGTTTCACATGTGGGCTTAGAGCTCAGGAGACAATGAAGTGCAAGTCATGGTACCAAAAATAAAAAAATGGGGAAAACCAGCTGGTGACACTTTCACTTCCACCTTCCCCTTTGGGCATCATCGAGTCACATGCCTGAAAGGAGAACCACGTTTTTTTTTTTTTTAATATCTTCCACAGATGCTTCTAAAAGATACAAAATCTTTTACTCCTGGCTGCAGTTCTACAAAAATTAGACTTGATAAAAAACATTTCTTTCTAAACAAAATTTAAATCCACAAACCTCTCCCTACCTCTTCGCAAGCAGCGTGCCCCACAGGTTTCTGCTTTGGACAGTCATCCCTCTTACTCTCTGAGCAACCCATTAGGAGGGTGCAACCAGCAGGAACACAAGTCCTGCAGCACATGGAGGGCCCGAACACCCTGGTGAGGTCCCTCCTCAGCAACTCAAGTGCAACAGGCTGGGCTTCCTTCCACACACTGAGCTCTGACAGCTACAAAGCAATCCCACCAGCACGAACAATGGGGTTGTTCTTGCAGTGATGTCCTTCATCACTAAAACTTGTTAATCCTGTTAGCTGTTACTATTATACGGCTAAAAACATTTTGGGATTGTTCAATTCCTACAGCAGCAAAAAGCTGACACAAATTACCTGGTACTTGAAACAGTTTTCATGACAGCTGACAGATTTGTAACAATTTCTGAAAACAATGCAGGGTTTGAGAAATTTTTCAGAGCAACACGTGTTCTGTCAAAACAGCTGCATGAGCTATGGCTTTTACCTATATATGACAACATCTGTGTGATAACAGGTTTCAAAAAATCTTGTGTGCAAATCAGTATGTTCATGAACAAATGGTTTCATATTTTATCCTCTAATCAGTATTCTCAGCTGAAGTTTGTAATATAATGTGTTCTACATCAATTAATCTCCTGCCCAGCCTGATCTGACCTTTCACCTGTTCAATTTACAGTTACTTACTAGGTACCTACTGATGATATTGTAACAAAGAAAAAATTATAAATTTTCCTGATAGATTTACTTTTATTTGAGTTGAATATATAGATTGTATTTGCAATATTGTCCTAATAAAAACTTCAGCCGGGGGGAAAAGAAAACCCACAACGTTCATTTGCCGCAATGTGACAACTGATGAGAATTTTCCAGAGCTGACTTCTAAGAAACTTGCGGCAGTTAAAGTTCTCAGACTGATCATTAAGGAGTCCTTGCAGTTCCCAGACCAGGTATTTGCAGAAGTCCCTAGTGTGATGATCCTTTTTGCCCTGTGTGGTGGTCCAGCAGCTCACCCTCCCCAAGAACCGTAGCCCATGAAACCAAGATCTACACCTGGCATTTAAAAGACAGACATTAACAGCAGAACTGCTCCTGTCCTGAAATAGTTCAACTGTCAAACACAGCTAGGTATAAGACACAAATTCAAAAGCCAGGTAGAGGAGGAGAAATAAAAACCAAGCAAGAAAGCATAGGATTACAAGCCTAGGTCTGCACCACTGGCCCATCCCCTCAGATTCCAGCCAACCTACTCCCAGCATCACTGACCCTCTAAAACACAACTATGATCACTTGCTGAAAACCCCCAAGATGCTCTTGGGCCACTGACAAGTTAAGTACCAGGAGAGAGAGAGGGGGAAAAAATAAACCAGGATTCCTACTGAAGAAAGCTTTATTCTACTTTTCCAGTGAGGGGGTGAGTGCTGGGGACCATGGAAAGAGAACAGAAAGATCTTGCACTACAACTAGCTTGTAAGTATTCCCAAGACAGACACCAAACCCCTGTGACTTTGTCCTGTCAAGACTATAAGCATCTCTTATAACCACTATTCAGCCACGAGGTAGTGCCAATTTCTACAAAACTGTTATTATCCATCTATACATTTATCGTGGTCATGTTCCAAGTATTTCAAACTTGGAAACATAAAGCATTCAAACAGAAAAACATGTTTGTATTTTAAAATAAATTTGGAAGACCTTTTTAATTCTGAAACTCCAATTTGTTGGAACTCAAGTGGCCACATTTTGGAGGCAAGAGGAGAGCGTTTGAAATAAATGTCTACTCTCTAAGGCAAGACATTCATGTTATCCAGTGTCTGAACTCAAATGTACTGACTGCAAACAAAACTCAATTTAAGTTTTCATTCCCCAAAACAACTTCTTTTTAAGTATCCATTTTGTACACATGAAAGACTGAACCACTGAATAATGTTATTATGTTATGAAAGATACTAACATTGAATAACAGTTATTTCTTGCTAAAAATGTCACATTCAGAAACACTTCAGGAAGAGCCACACCACTACTACACGTTCTGCATTTTCTTTCCAAGCTAAAGACCCTGGGAGTTCAAAATTGTTAACTGATATAAAAATCTCCCTTTTCAGCATTTTCAATCCCTCCCAAAGCAGTGAAAAAACAGCCGCAATTCCCTCATCTATAAATTACGCAGGTTCAGTTTCAACAGCTTACTAGAAGAAAAACAGAACTTAAGATTTCACGGGCTTCTATGCAGACTAAGCCCCCCATCCCTTGACCTTTGCTTTTTAAAAGTTAAGAAGCTAAGTTAACAGAGTAACCCAAAGAGCTCCAGGACTCCATGCTCACTGTTCTGTGTTCAAACATGTGCAACGTCAGGCTATAACCAGGATCACACTCGGCAGAAAATAAAAAGCTTACCCTTTCTAAATTAAATCACAAATATTACAGGCTAGTCAGTTCACTGCAATTTAAGAGAAATAGCAAAGCTCATTATGTTATTTTTTCAAATTAAATGAGAAAGCAAAACATCGCAGGCAACATGCACAACTATGCTACTTCAATCACAACTTCAGTAAACAGGCAATAAAACACACAAAGCTCACCCCACCCCGCCCCCCGCAAGAGCCTACTGTACAGAAAGCCCTCTTAAGATTCACTCCTACAATGCAGTTAAGTAGAAGATTTCAGAAAAGGATGCACAAAAAACATTTAGCAGACTTAACAATTCGATTAAACAGAGTCCTGAGAGTTTAAACAAATGTTCAACAGCATACGCATAACATTTACAACAAGAAAGAAGAAAGGCACCTGGAGACATCTGACACTGGGCATGCTCTGCAGGCATCTCAGTGCGCACATGCTCTCTACCAGGTTGGAGCAGCCTAGCCACAAAGACCTTGGCACAGAACACTGCAGGGTGACAAAAAGGAAGGAAGAGAAGAAGCAGTTAGATGCCACAACAAATCACTCAAGGCAGGCAACTCATTAGTATGTTAACGTGGGTACTTATCTATGTTATTATCTACATTAATCACAAGCTTAGCGGCCAAGGGTAAAATAACTGAAGATCCTTTTCAGAAAATAAGCCATCCTTCTGTCCTATCGAGGATAACGAGCTGATTTGCCTCATTTGCAATCGCTCAGCTTTAGTGCCCAGCTGAACCTTTTCACTTACTACCAGTAGTATCTGAGTAGTCACAGCCTGGGTCCATCAGTTCAGCAAGGCGCCCACACGTCGCTACCGCTCTGGCGGGGGAAGAAGGTGCCTTGCTCAGCAAACCTGTCTGGCCCCAACTGCCTGGGAGGGTTTTTACCTTTGCAGCCACCCTTGGGGAACAGGAGTGCAGGAGCTTTTCATTAGGGTGGCAAGTCTTTAGAATACAACCTGGAGCAGTTTCGGTAATTAAGGTCTGGCACTCCGCAGTGCCTCAACTTTCTCAAACAATTTGTGCCTATTTATTCCAACAGCGAAGCCAACGCAAACTTCTGAGGTTACAGCCTATAGACTGGGGCACTGACAACCAAAAAAATAGAAGGATTTTTTAGAGAGGAACACTGCCTCGCTAAGTTCAAATTGCCAGACCAAGTTCTGCTTAGTCAAGATGCATAACGGTATGCTGATTAAATGGGTTACTGGGGGGGGAAGGGTTCTATTATCACTTGAGGGCATCCTAAAACCAAATTATACCCTAACTCAGGTTATTACTCACAGCACCACCTAAGCCAGAAAGAACCGAGCTTAACCACCAGACTCCATATTGCTGACACTAGAAATTAGGAAAAGTTTGGAAATCCTTTTTGTTTCTTTTCTGAAGCTGAAGAAATTGGATGCAGGCATACTGCCCAAACCTTCTATGGCTCCATGACATGATTTCAGGGTTTCTTTCAAGGACAGCATAGCACATACACTGCATAACCATCAGATAAAGTTAGGGAAAAGATTCAGTTACTCACTATCAAGCAGTGCAGAAACCCAGCTCTAAAATTTGGCACCTACTCAGCTTTCAATATTTTTCAAACAGGCTTCCAATTTAGTTACAAAAAAAAAAAAATCCAAACAGATTGAAAAGTGGAATAACCAGAGGTGAAGACTGAGCAAAAGCAGTTTGTGCCAGTAACAAGTGGAAGGAGGTAGCCCAGGACAACTCAAGAGCTTAAAAACTTTCTTCCCTATCATATGAGTAAACCAAAAGAAAGTATAGCATTTTCACCTCCGTGCTAAACAGAGGAATTGAACCAAAAACAGGAGGAGAATAACCCTAGTGGCACCAAACCATGCTGGAATTCTCTCCGCTTATCCAGCAGGAAGGCTGTGATTCCATATGGATGTTCTGTACCATGCACTTCTGTGATGACTGGGTGCATACACCTTAGATACAAAGGTAAAAATAAAGTTATTCTATATTATACTATTCTTCCTTAAAAAAGTTTTGTATTAAAAGCTTCTTATTTAAAGTTTAGAAAAATGTGATTTTTCATTTTGCTATCAATTAACCCCCTATATCTACAATTACTTGCAATAATTTACCTGGACATGTCTTCACACAAACACTTGAAATTTAGTTCCCAGAATTGTTTTAACAGTCAACCAGTGACATTGGGAAAATTAAAAATTAAAAAAAAAAAAAAATCTCTTTATTGTCTTGTTGACATTAAGGTAAAGAAAGACGGGGTGTCCTGTTCAAACCCACTGATCACAATATTGAGGATGCAGGACCTTATACAGACCGTTTACAGCTTTGATTCAAAACAAGGATAATTCAAGATAATAATTCAAGAAGCTTCCTTTCTAATGTGTTTCCCTCTTTAATTTAGCACAATACCTGAATGGTGCTTCTGCAACACTGACTCATCAAAATTCAGTGCATTGCTGCAGGTGTGTCTTAAAACCCAAACAAATTTTTACATTTTTAAACATACAGGCCAAATAAAAAAAAAAAAAAGAATTCTGCTCACATGGCTTGGTAAAAGTCATCGATGGAGAGAACCAACAAACTTCTGTCCTACAGTTTTCAGAAAAGATGTACAGAACTGTGTGTATAATCTCTGTAATAAATCCGCATCTATGGGAGTCCACGAATTATAAGTTAAAAAACACTGGTTTAGGTTATTAGATTACGTTTTCTTTTAGGAACTACTCTTGCTAAATAGATTAATTTTACAAACTTAAGTGAAATACGGTTAACTTGAGAACAAATCTTTAATTTAATTCAAAATACATTAGATACAGAGGCCATTTCTATGCCAAGTTTAAGCCACAAAAAAAACACCCCAAACCTTTCCACAGTATTATGAAGCCCTGAATAAAAGGATTTATAAAAAGCACTGGACACTTAGCAACACTTAGCCGTAGCAATGATATTGCACAATATTACAAATTAAATATTGCACTCTACTTCACACTAAAACAGGAATGTGCAAATATTTGCATGCTTCCCTGACACGTTATTTCTTGACCCTGGCTTGCATAGGAACCATCATAAATAAGAGCATAAGTGTGCTAAAGATTTAATTTTTGCCTAACAAGAGCCTTAGCTGAGGCTTTTACTTCCCACTTGCCTCTCCTCAGTATCCCAGGGGATCCCCCTATTTAATGAAGTTTGGGAAAGGGAAAATGACACTGGCCAATGGACGTAATATTAAATGCACATATAGCTCAGTGCCAATCCCACCGGCTGACAACAGAACCATAATGGTGAAGATAAGGACAATTAAAACCCAAATGCTGAGGACCAAACTAGCTCACAATGCAGTTTTGATGGACTCACTTTAAGATGTGTTCACCTGAACGCAATACCTGCAGGGGAGGAGCAAGCAGGTGGAAAAGGAGCTTTACAGCTCCAGAGCAAGCAGTGAATGATGCTGAAAGAGTAAAGACAAGCAGAGAAACCCAAATCTTCTGGATGACTTATGCTTAGAAAGGTTAATACATTAATTTTATCATTACATAATTGATTGTACTTCTGTACACAAAGAACTGCTTTGGTGGTCCAGCCTCAGGAACTGCATTTCAAGATTTAGGTTTCAATCTTAAATCTCAGATTTAAGCAACCTACACAATTGCTTGCATTTGAATTCAAAATGACAAATTCTCAGTAGTATCAGCAAAAAAGGAATGCACTTCACTATCTTTTAAGGTCAGATGCTAAAACCTTTTTATATTAATAGTAAAGCAGTGTTAGTCCAATAAATCAACTTTGTAAGTTGTAACTTTTAAGGCAGAGGCACTAAAAAAATCCCCAAACCTATCAGCCTCAGAGGAATCCAAAATTTTCATTCACTTTGGACTTCTCACAGGCGCACAGCACTGCTGTTTTAGTAAAACACTGTAAAATGTCCAGAAACCTTTCATTTCCGTGCAGCTGAACAAAAGTCCTCACAGTTTCCTACTCCTTAAAAAAAAAAAAATAAAAATTACCCATTTAACCTATAAAGCCCAAGTAATTAATGCAGCCTGTATCCCGCACTCCTGATGGAACTCCTACACCTTTGATATCCAGTGATGGAAATAATGCAATGTCATAATTAAGAATGACAGCATTTACATAACCAAGTTTTATTGCTGGAAGTTTTTTTAAAATTATGACCTTGGAACCTTTCACTGCTTTCATTTTTTTTTTTTAAAATACAAAACAATTCAAGGAATCAAAATTTATTGCTATGTTTACAGTTTGGGAAATTCGGTTCTTAAGGCAGCAACATCCTTGCTTTTGAAAAATCAGTTTCTAGACAGAGTCCAAAAAAGATTGGCAAGGGGACATACTTTGGAATTCCAAAGAACAAAACAGTAAAACAAATGAAGGCGCTAATTTACTCCATTTTTTTCAAGAAGCATGACTAATTATATTAATTCACTCCTCCTGCAACAACTTTTTTCTTATGCAGTTTATTACAAAACAAAATTGAAGAGAAGAACCTAAGGAATGATTTGTTTACAGATCCTCAAGTGATTTGTTTGCAAATGCTCACTTAAATTGATTTGTTTACAAATAGTAGAGTTTGAAATGCTTTTCCCAACTTTCTTGTGACAACAAACCAGCTCCTCAGTAAGGTTAGTTCATGTTCTGGATGTCCACAGGGCTATGAATACACTCAGACTGGCAAAAAAAAGGTACAACCCAAACCACTTCAACCTTCATTCTGAAATTTTTAGATTTTCAGATGTGAGAAATCCGCATGCTACTCAAGGTTGCTAATTTAGTGCTTAGTTTACTTTGATTTAGGCCTGGAGCAAAAGAACTGCTACGTCTTTATTTCCATTAGAATTTAATATTGATAAATTCAAAGGGTAACCACTGTTACTTAAAACCCTCTCTATGACTGGGAGTGACAGACATTTCCTGGTTGCTCAGATTTAATGCTGCAAGAAGGGACATTCTGAAAACAAAAGTTACACTTAAGGACAGCAGGACTGTTCATGAAAGTTATATGCCCCAAGCCAAATTTAATATCAAGCTCAGATTTTAGTTTCTCAAAAATCAGCATTAACCACTATAAGACCAAAAAATATAAAGCAGTACACTGTTCAAAGGCATTTAGTATTATTTTACACTCAGCAGGGAATAGTTTCCAGCTACTCAAACTCCATCCCCGTTTACCAGCTGGGATATCACCCAGATCTTACCTGGTGTTTATACCATAAGTGATTCAGTCACAATAGTGACAAGCAGAACAATGTTGAACCAACTAGATATCGGAACAAGTAGTGAGAATATTTGCATTAAAAATGTCAAAATATACTCTTAAGTGTGAATACTGAATCAGAAATAAAGTGTGGGGGCATGCACGTAACACAGATGTGTGTCCCACAAGTGACAGCCTGGCTTGGCACAGTAACACATCCACTATGCTGCACGCTTTGGCACAACATTGAGTATCTGTGCTGAGGTAATTGAAAACAAAGAAACAATTATGTCAGACCAATAGTAGTACTTTGTGCTCTTCCTATTCTCATTCAAAACCAAGTTGTCCCTTGAGAGGTGCAGTGTATTCACATGCTCTATACAAGTTTGTTGGAATCGGTGCCATCACATCACTACCTTTTCCACGTCCAAAATGCAATCTCACATCCAGTCTTGAGTGTCTGATTTGGAAGGCTGTTTGACTGATCATTCGCACAACAGATCTCCAAAATCCAGAGTTTTACATAAGTATTCCAGTGTACTGCTTCATTTGAATGTCGTCAACATTTTCAGGTAAATAAAATTGTCTTTGATGTAATTTACTTTTGCATTTCTGTCCTTTGATGAACTACAAATGCAAAAGTGAGTCTCTCAGAAGTATCTACGGAGTAGCAAGTTCATTTTAACTTGTGAAACATTGTCGATTATTCCTTTACTGTTATCATATGATTTAAAAAATAGTTAAGCAACAGCCAAGTCACATTTCAGTTAGAAAAAAATCTATTTAGCTAAACGATTGTCATTCAAAATAAAATTTACTCAGTGCTACAACCTTCCAACAGCCATTCAAGATCTGCACGTAACATTTGGGGGAAAATACTAAGTGAGGAATCAGGAAACTTAAAGCAAGACAAAGGGAAAGTAATTTATCAGATAAATTCTCTTCATTACCACACCAGTCTTCTAGATAGGACAATGAATTCACAGAAGGGTGATGGATAACGCAGTCCCACTCTGCTCCTGAAGATCAAAGTGTGCGTTTGCTACAACAAAACGAATGCTACAAAAGGAACACGGGTTCAGTAGAGAAAAGATTGAGTTCTTTCAATATAACAATCTTACTCCATTATCATTTATTCATCACGGTAAGACTCATGAGATGCAGTAGCGCGTTTACAGGAATATACAAAAGACTGGGAAGAAAATCCCAATACGTTTATGTAAGTCACTCTGGGTGTTAACCAAAATCATCTGTATCTTCCAAAATACACAGGATTTAGATTAACCCTTGCTTCCTTCACATACATACGTCCCAATTCCCACAGTTTCAAAACTCCAGAAGTGTCAGCCCTTTCTGCATTATCATCTCCTATGTTACATAAAAAAGGCCATTTCAAAAGAAAAATGCATTTCCTGTGCTCTTACACCTCAGGAACAGAGGTGTTACAGACAGCCACAGACAAGCACATCTGCTCAGAGTAAATCATAATTGAGGAAAAAATAAAAAAAAAAAAACCACACACACACACTGGGAAGAGACCTAACATGGCCAATTGGATTAGTAGAAACTTCTGAAAAAACTGAATACGTTAAAAGAAATTAAAAAGTGAAAAGAGTGCATAAGTTTAGCACTTAGAAAAATGTGGCTGAAACACATCTAAGATGTTAAAAAGTTGCCTGGGACTTTTTTCTGCATTATGTTTTTAAGGATGAGGCCTACAATCTAAAGATCACATTTTTAATATTAACCCCATCTAAAAATCTAGTATAGACCAGGCAGTGCACTCTTCAACTGGAGGAGGTTAAAGGCATATGAAGTCTGGGCTCAGCACACAATAAAATACCTGCTTCACATTCTGGCCTTGCACATGAAATGCTGCAGAGGAATATGTACATCCCCTTTGACAGCTGACTTACATTTTACTTTTTGAAATGCAAGACTCAAAACCTGGGCAAGAACTCAGCCTCCAACTTGCATATACTTGCACTCGTGTTCAACTCAGCTTTACTACTCCCTTTGAAGGGGCTGCTCCGTGTTTCAAGAAGTTAAGCGATATTAAATATCACAACATCAGGGCTCTTAATCAGGAGTACAAATTTATGCTTCCTCTTTCCGCCCCCTCAGTGTATTTTAAATTATTTCCTCTTTTCAGTTTTCATCATTAAAGATGCCAAGTTCACTTCTCATTCTCTCATTTTAGAGAGAGGCACACCCTGAACAGCAAACACCCCATGGGAAGATGTTATTTTGCAGTGTTAACTCCGAGGCAACTCTGGCTGGTGTGGGGGACAAATTCAATTTGATATTAGATGAGATTGCAAGCAACGTGTCAGACTAAGGTTAATGAGTATTTCCTTTAGGGTTTTTCCCTCATTTTTTTTTAACAACCATACTAAAAAAGCATGCCTAAGACTTCTCCACTCTAACCACATAAAATACGAGTACTCAAAAAGTCAAACCAGGAGACAACAGTACCCTGTGTACAAATAAGTCATTATATATGTATTCATCAACGAAATTCAAGCACAGTTTTTGCACAAAATATCACGCCAACAAAACAAACGCAGAGCTAAAACCATACAGGAGATACACAGAACCTACAAGAGTTTCTTCTACAGTAGATTAAATATTGAGGCCTTTAACATTTGCTTTAACAGCTGTCTACAAAAGAGAACACTCAAGCAGCTTAGTGTTATTGCTACTAATATCAAGAGGAATTGAGGTGTACTGCTTCGTACTAACTTCAGAAAGGAGCTGCCAAGTTGATTAAAGCACTAACTTAGAATAAAGCTAGGCATTAGGAGAGGTGCAGCCCTCCTGTTCACACCAGGTATTTAACCCACATAACTTTATTTCCCCATCAGCCAGGGACCTGGCTTTCCTACCTCAAGACACAAACACCTTCCAAATTTGTCTTTAAAATAACCAGTTGTAGCCTTTACTGTCAGAATCTCAGACGAGTGTGACTCAAAATACAACCATACTCCTCTACTCTGAAAAAAAAACTGATGTAACTTTAAAGCTCCTCTTGAAAACCATGCCTTACAACTGGCTCAGCCATGCTTTGAAAACAACTAGGAACAGGACTTCACGCTGAAATCTCAGAAAGGATTTCAAAAGCTGGCTCCAAGCGCTGCCCACAGCAGGATTTCAAGTGACATTTCAGCTACTGGAATTTGTACTATGAACAACTAGACAAGTTCTCTAAAATTCTGATGAACTCAGCGGAGGACACAGCCAGAAATCAGAGCAGATGGCTATGACTGTCCTGAACTTGACTGAGAAGTTCACCGAAGCCACTGGTAAGGCTGCTCTCTCGTTTCAGAAGCAGGGTTTGCAAGGCATTTGCTCAGGGGTCCCATACCTGGAGACGCCGACTTAGGCAAGTCTGCTCTACATTGCTAGGTCTGGTTTTCACAGCAGATTGGCAATTTCCTAATAAACTGCCTGTGTGCTGAACATGCCCTTTCTTGCTCTAAGCTCACCAGGTAACTCGGTAAGTTCTAACACTGGAGGGACATCAAGCAGTTAAAAGCAAGATACTGAATTTGCGGACAAACTGGTCTAAGCAGAAGCAGCAAGATATAGTACAGGGTGACTTCTTACCTGAAACTTTGTTTCTGGGCTTCAGATCCACCAATCCAGAATGAAAGGGGATTCGAATGGGTTTTCCTTCTCAGACTTGTCTGTTAAAAGAGAGCAGCCAATCATCTTCAGCTTGGTGTATCTACTCCTCTCTTGAACGAAATCCCAATTACGTACTCCTAATGCTGTTAGAGAGACAAGGCAGCCTAGGCACCTTACTGGTTGGCAACAGCTACGTTAGTGGGGGCATCGGATTGGTGGATCTAAGACAAAGAAACGGATTTACTGTCAAGAAATTGCTCTTTCCCCTGCCCTGAATCGCCCAACACACAAGTGTTTTGGAGCTACAGCTCACTTTGCGAAGATCAAGGAAGATGAGAAGAAACTACAATGAAGCAAACGCTAAAGCTGCAGCTACCAGCGTACACCTCAGAAGCCTGTTCTGTCAAGTGCCAGAACAGTAACACACAGGTTTTCACAACAATCCCGTCCAGTTCTCCTGATTTGCTACATACAAATGCTCCAAAGCATTTGAGTGCAATGATTATTCCCGTTTCTAGACTCAGAATGATCTGACTTGCCTTACATATCTGCAGCATAAAGATGGAATCTTCAAGACTCCTATGATCTGAATGACAGCACTGAATACAGTAAATTTGCAGTGCCTCTGAAAAACAATCTAGAACTAGAAGGAGGTAAGTCACCTCTTACTGAGCAAGATGACAACAGGCCATCACCCAGTGCTCTCAGCAGTACACTCGGAGAAGTGACTAATTTGAAGCAGTTTGAACAGTAGCGCCAAAGAGAAGATGGAGCCAGCAGAAAGCCCATGCTACGTGCGTAACAGCAAGCACACCCTAGAGAGACCAGACTGTGTGCCTTCCAGTCACATCTTCAAAAAGCTTGAGATATGGCCTATAAAATATCCCCTACCAGCAGCCAGAAGCAACGGCAGCGTTTTCTAGAACGTACCGCTGCACCAGCCACGGAAGAAAGTGCCACTGGTGTCTCTCGCCCTTTCCTCTGCTCTCCAGCCCCCCTGGAGAGCCGAGACAAGTGTTCTTCAGCCTCCGCCACTGCGGGCCAGCAGCTCGGAGAAGGGTGGGACAAACTGCCCCGTCCACAGCCGCGCCAGGAGAGCGGCTCGATGGAGACAGTCACGCCCCCGACCGCCCGGAGCTGCCGGGAGAAAGGAGCGTCTTCATCGCGGGGCAAGTCTCTGCTCTTCTACCACTGCCAAAGCAGGAGTCGACTCTACGGCGACGTTTCAAGGACAAAGCAGCACTGTAAGCCTGATACCGTGTCCAATCTAGGATTTTTAAAGCTGCCAAGTAAAGTGGTAAGATGTCAAGGCATATGACTCAGAATTTTGAGAGTACAATATAGCTCAGGAAAAAGCCAGCTACCAAAATTATATAAATGCACTGATTTGCTAAGTCACAACAGAACCAGCAGGCTGTTGGAAGAAGCACGTCACCAGGCCTTAAAAGTATCTGCAAGTGTTACAGCACAGCTCTGATTTTCGTCTCAAGAAGTACTGGCAAGATGGAAACAGCTTGAACATCAAGTTTCCCTGGCTAGTCTTTTGCTGTCCAAATAGAATTGCCTGAAAGATTCTCTATCAAATAAAAGCTGTAACCTAAGTTTTGCAAATAAATTCCGAATATATACCCATAGCTCTCTGGAAACTATTTTTGTCTGAAATCTTTAAATTGGTTTGACTCAAAAGGAGGTTTGAACACAGCACCATTGTGCAAGCCATCCCGACACACAAACATACGCCTCACAAAAAGGCAAAGAACAAGTTGTCACAACTTCTTTTGTGCCAAAACTCCGCATTCACAAACTCCTCATTAGAGCACAGCCCTGCAACACATAACACTGAATATATCGTCTGATTCTTCTCTAAGTCAATGAAGAAAACTAAAGCTTGCAGTGTTGCTGCAGCTAAAAGTTGACCTGAAAAGCTTTTTTTACCAGTTTATCCAGAAAGCACATCAGTCCCTACTCCTAGCAAGGAGATACCTACCTACATGTTACAAATTCTGTCTGTATTCCAACAAAAAAAGGAAGCTGAATTACTCTTTGATCCCTAAGAAGAACATTGTATTTCCTGGGATAAAGCGCAGGGATGCAGCTCCTGAGGGGACCCAGATTAACAGAGCAATGAAGAAACAACATGCCTTCCAACGCTCCCATTGTTAATTTAGCCTGCATGAGAAGCAAATTAAGTTTCCAAACAGAGTCAGAGCTCTTTTTGTTGTTAGAATACAAACGGCATTGCATTATTTTTGTGTTATCTGCTCTCAGTCGTGCACAACTCATACTGGGAAATGTGTGGAAGTAGCACAGGGAAACGGAGAGGGCTGTCAGCTGTCACACCACTGAGTTCATAAACACACTAATAAACTGGGGAAGGAAGGGATTTTCCAGAAAAAGTGGATAGTCTGTGAATAATTAAGTACTATCAAAACCATGAAAAGCAAAATGAGAAATCAGATTACATAACAACATAAACAGTGGCATTAGTGTAAAGAAGACATTACCAAAGAAAAAAGATGGAATGTAAGTATTGTTATTAATCAGCATTAAACAACTCGGTAAATATTCTTATTTCCCTTCAATTTATCTTCTCCCTTGCCACAAAAAAAAAAAAAACAAAAAAACCCAAAAAAACCAGGGTTTGTTACAGAGCAGCCCTCTTGCAACCACAGTCTCTTATTCTCTCCCACACATCATTCTCCTGGCATTGGCACATTTGCTGCAACATCCATTTCATTTTAAACCCATCAGCAATCTCCCTTTGCATGCTGCCCCACAAGCGCTTGAAGCAGCACAGGAGGATGAAACTGAAAATGCCAGAGCAGCAGTGACCTCTTAACTCCACAGCACGAACACGAAACGTGTCCCAAGACAGACACCGAGCTGATGTAACGAGCAGTGACGGCGTTTCAGAAAACACACATGGAATGAAGAGGTGCAGCCACCCTTCAAAGAACACCCCCGAGTCTCTCTAAGGGCACCACTCGTAACAGGGCGGTTTGTTTGGCTGCTCGCAATGCTCCTCAGTGACCCAAATTTTTAGCAGCATTCGACATTCTGCCTAAGGGATACAGTCAGCAGGATCTGAAGTGCAGAAATGGCAAACACGTGCTTTACAACTTTTTAAAGCATCAACCCAAGAGCACTTCAGAGAGGGCAGCTGGCATGCAAAGCAGCGTGCCTGCAGGGATGGGATCTCATGCCAGTGACACCTGGGCACTGGGTATACAGGCACAACTCGGGACCTCCCAGTCCCAAACCAGAGCTCACAGGCAACGCACCGCCCTGAAAACTACCCCTACACAGGAAGCTACACACATGTTCCAGGCAGCAAGGGAACGTTCTCTGCTGCATCTTACTCATACAGCTTTGTTGCAAAGGTTGGAAAATTTAGTAACACTACAAAATGAAGGAAAAAACATCTCTGAATCTCGAATGAGATTTAAAAAGCCTTTGGTGAAACACCAGCATTGAGTCTCCCCAAGAAACCATAACTTCCTTCTATTACGAACTAAAAGCAATTTAGTTTCAGAATCTTTCCTACAATTGAGCACCCGCAGTTTTCCCTCCTCGTCATATAAACTGATGGCTGCTGCCAGAACGATCACAGACTTCAGATAACTCTTTTCTTTATAACCTCTCCTCTGCCTCTTTGTATTCTGCTTCCCTTCACCACCTCAATTCCCTAATCGATCTACTGTTTCACCCAACCGTTCCCAAAAGATAGAGCTTTCCACGCTTCTTTGTCCACTTCCCTCATTTCATCATCACCCCACTGGCTCTAAATGCAGTGCCTTGCTCCAAATCGTTTTCTTAAGCTCTTCCTTCCCATTTTCTGCACCGCTGCCAAAGTCACAGCAATCTATTCTCTTTATATTTGCAGACTTCCTCTTACAGGCGCTCTCTGAAATGTGACTGTCACTCTGATCGCCTGTGCAGCAGCACAGATCTCACATCCCATGCCCCACAGGCTCATCTGTGCCTTCCTAACCTCCATCTCCTTTTTCCCCAGGTATGAAGCTGTCCAGCATGCCATCCACTGTACGCTTTAACCGCTGACATGCAGCCCTCACCTCTGCTAATTTACCTACTGAAGACTAAACCAGAGAGAACTGCAAAGCGGTGGGATTGTTCTCCCACTGAAGGGAGCACAACTGATTTACACACGGCTTTACAAACATCTTACTAACTCCACATCTACCATCAGTCGTTGGTTAAGAACCAGTCACATTTTAACTAGAACAGTACCTCCTTTGTTTCAGATACAAAAATGATCCTTGCCCAGTCCATCTGTATCTCTAGGGCTACAAAGTAAATTCTTTGAAGGATTCCGTGGAAAAAAAATTCACAAAAATATAACTGCCTGCTTGACTCGCCATGACTGAGGCAGGGAAGAAAAAAACCAGAAAGTTACAGTCCCACTGAGATATATACAGCAGCTATATTTTAGCTCCTGAGCAGAATGCTAAGATTTATTTTGCACTGTAAAGCTTTAAATAGTTTGGGGGCACGGCCATCTCCAGTTGCAGTAACCCAAGGAACTCCAGGTACCGCTGGCATGGTTTACAGAAGAAGCTGCTGCTGGCAGTCAGGCCCACGTGAAATACTTTATTCTGATGTTGTTGCCTTTTGAATTTGAAGACCTTCAGGTCGCATCAAAGTTCTGCCAGCAGAAACTGAAAGACTTTTGGCAAGATATTCAGTGACAGTTCTTCATTTATTATTTACAGAGGCACTTAAACACTGGACACTTTTATGAGAGACAGAGACAGCAAAGTCAGTGTATTAGGAAGAATATTTTCCATATATGTTAACTTTAAGACACAAATGATAACATGGTGTAAACAAGCGCTTGTCACTTTTATTGCCAGGCATGGTCTTCCCAATAACCCTGTCACGCTACTACCAGGGAGCAGCTTCACAAGGAATTTAAACTGCCAGCCCTGCAGCAGGGGGATCTGTGCTTGGAGAACAGCAAAAGACACCACAATGACTTCAGTAAGTGTGAGAATTCACACGCAGTTGCCTTTCTGCTTCAGTAACCGTGTCCCATAGGTGTCTGGTGGGTCCGAGAGACTGGGAGCAATAGATTTGCTGGTTTTTAACACTATCCACATCTTACACTGCATGGAGCTCACTCCATAAATGGGAGTAAACTTCTTAGCCTGCATTAAAAAAAGTATTTGCCACGCTTGTGGATTCTTTTATAACCACTTTCATACAAGCTAAAGAAGCTAACTACCCCCTACTTTGAAAGTCTGCTGGTAAAACAAAAGCGTGGTTCAGTGAAGCTACCCGAGAACATGAAAAACACAAAGCTTTTAGCAGGTATCAAAGGCAAAAGCATCTAACAGGTTTGATGTGACTGAACAAAACATTTTATTTGCAACTGAGTAGGGGGGAAAAAAGCCCATTCCACAAAGCATCATTGTTGGTACTTCACCTTAAGAAAGAAAAAAAAAAAGTATGGTTCTTTAAAAGTGCAAAAAGGTTACAGTTATCTAATTTCACAGAGAAAATAAAAACCAGGGGAAGAAAGAGGCCTTTCAATCATTTTGGCTAGCCCTCCATCTGTTCTGGATTACTGCCTTACTACTCAGTTTCTAATAGTTTGCCCACTCACACAAAGCATCTAACTGAGACAGCCTAAGCATGAAGGTATCTAAACTAAGAACCACCCAGTTGGACACTCTGTTAGCCTAAATCTGGACCTCCCAGTCTGCACAAGCCAAACTTTGAGGCCTTGTGCTTTTAGAGATCCCCTCTACAGACAATGAGTATCTTTCCTGTAGAGGTAGATACCATCTGCAAATGAAAGCCACGAAATGTCATCACTAAATCCATTGCTCATCACTGTTAAAATGGGATTCACAGAACAAGACTTTGAATCACAGAATCATTTTGGTTGGAAGGGATCTTTAAGACCATTGAGTCCAACCATTCCCCCAGCACTGCCAGATCCCCAGTGACCCATGTCCCTCAGCACCACATCTCCACAGCTTGAAAACCCCTCCAGGGATGGGGACTCCACCACTGCCCTGGGCAGCCTAGGCAACCTTTCAGGAAAGAAGTGTCCAACCTAAGCCTCCCCTGGGGCAACTCAAGGCCGTTTCCTCTTGCCCTGTTGCTGGTTCCTTGGGAGAAGAGATCGTCACCCAGCTGGCTCCAACCTCCTGTCAGGGAGTTGTCAAGGTCTCCCCCGATCCTCCTTTGCTCCAGTCAGACTAGAGGCCGCAGCCAGACCACTGACACATCAAGCCTTAGGCTGTCCTAAAAGATACAGCAACTTCAGAAAACTCATGAAAACTTGGTACGGCAAATCAAAGTTGTCACTCTGAAACCTCCAAATCCTTCTCTTAGATTCCAGCTTTAAAAATAGAACAGCATTATTTCCATGACTGATTTTTCTTTAAATAAATGCAAATGATCTATCCAGTGAAGGCACAGTTCAGGGCTAGAACATCGTGTTCTGAAACTTCCGTGCAATTAGCATGTTGACACATTATCTCTTGTTTATCAGACACTCAGAATGATATTGTGTTTGCTCCTCAGAACTTTCAGACCATGCATTTGCTCCTGCATTTACTACAGATTCATCCTCAGTGCTGGAGGAAAGCGATCAAGTACCCAAAGCGCACCAAACCAAAACTCCTCTATCAAAAAGAGGCAAAAACCATCCTGTTTTTAGAGGCATGGTTAAAAAGAAAAGCACCCCAGGAAATCCGAGGGGCTGAGGGGATCCCTGGTGCAGGGATGTTTGCCACCAGCATTAACACCCGGTACAAGAGCTGGCACCGAACCCCGAGATCACTACCTGAAGACTCCAGCAGCACCGCTCCTACTTCTGCTTTGTGTATTTAACCAAATCTTCTGGAGAATCTTATCTTCTACAGCACACGAGGCAGCAAAACCTCTAAGTGACATCTTCGTTGAGGAATGACTTTCAATAATTTCAGCGAAACGCTCATACTCAAACACAAGCATTACTATGCAAGCCTGCACTACGGCTGACATTAAAGTCTCCCTCCAACTCCATTTTACAGAATTCCAATTTCTATTGGAAACTACAGAGTTAATTATTCACCTTATTATTTTTTTAAATTTATTCATTTCCTGTGAAAGTGAGAAAAATGTGTCTTTTTCCATCTCCTACGTAACAAAAAACTAAATAACCCCCTGGATATTGGCATCGCGTATCACGTTGCTCAGGCCCAACTGCAAGTAGAGGGTCCAACGATGATCTGCAGAAGTTACACCTGCCTCTCCCCGATGGCAATGAGCCCCCACATAGAAGACTTCTAAAAAGGGAGAGCATTTATAAAAAGACACACAAGAAAGCTGAGCGAGGCAAATGCACCTTCCAGCCTCAAACGTGATTTTAGCACCTTGCATAACCCCAGGCTGAGGAATATTAGTAACCCTTCGTGCCAGGGAGGCAAAAAAGCTGCCAGAACCCACTTTACATCTGGGAAGTGTAGCAGGCGTCTTTTCTGGGGACAACTTGTGCTGCAGGATACCCCCACAGCTGCCCCCAGCCTTCACCCTCCACCCGCAGCCCAAAACGGTTCTGATGCCAGCCAGGGTTTAGGAGAGGACCACGGACCCGATGGGGAGCAGGAAGGGAGGCGCGTCGAGAGCAGCTTCCAAGCTGCCACCCTCCGTGATCGGAAACAAATACAGAATATGTATCACAAAGGTTCTCTCTGTTCCCCCCCCCTTCTTTTTTTTTCCATTTCTGCCTCTTGAGAGCAGACAACAGTAGAAGAAAGTTTGTATTTTCCAGATTAGGTACTTTAGCAAAAACTCCACTGACTAGAAAACCCAATTTTGTGTCTCCATGAAACCCAGCTCACCTCCAGAGTGCCTTGAAAGCAAATGTTCTGTGTTTTGCCACTCAAGTCTGCAGTATTGCATGAGGTTTTGTATGGGAAAGAAAATCACGCTTGTGAGAAACAAGTTAGAAGATATTCAATGATTATTATTCTCTTTCAGCTCCTAACTTCGTTTTTTCATTCATCCCTAAAGGCAGTAAAATTAGGGCCCCTAATATTTGTTTACAGAAGTCTAAAAATTGTATATGTTTAAAGAAACAACTTCTATTTCTATGGCTTCTATCCGTCCGTCTGTTCACTAACCGAATTTAGCGGCGTAAGCGTTAATTAGGGGGTAGAACAAACACATCAATTAGCTCTAGTTAGATAATACCGTGTTTGCTGGACCGGAGCTCCAGCACC
>NW_008598087.1:0-6307 GCF_000691845.1 Merops nubicus
ATGCTTCCTGGCCTCAAGTTCTGCTTGAGGGGGGGCAGCAAATCCAGCTCAGCCCCTTTGCTGCCCCTCAGTGCTGACCTTTTTCCCTCTTCCTGCTGCAGCTGAAGGTGGCTGGGACCATCTGCAGGGAAGCAGCAGGATCCTGTGACCTCCCCGAGTACTGCACGGGGGCCTCAGCCTACTGCCCACCCAATGTCTACCTGCTGGATGGCTCCTCCTGTGCCCACGGCCAGGCCTACTGCAGCAATGGCATGTGCATGACCCACCACCAGCAGTGTGTCCAGCTCTGGGGACCAGGTGAGTCCCACCAGCCTCCTCCTCACCCCTGCCCCCAGCACCCACCCCCTGGGCTCCCCACCGGCGTGGCTGGGGGGGTGTCCAAGGGGCAGGACAAGAGGAAACAGCCTCAAGTTGCCCCAGGGGAGGTTGAGGTTGCCCCTGAGGAACAATTTCTTGCCCTGGAGGGTTGCCCAGGGCTGTTCCAGGCTGCCCAGGGCAGTGGTGGAGTCCCCACCCCTGGAGGGGTTTCCAAGCCGTGGAGATGTGGGGTGAAGGACACAGCTCAGTGGGGACCTGGCATCCGTCTGCTGCTCCCGATTTTGGCATTTCTCCCTGCTGGCTGCTGTCCCCATCCCAAGTGGGACCTTCCCCCTGCTTGCAGGAGCCTGGCCAGCCCCAGATGCCTGCTTCCAGGACGTGAACATGGCTGGCAACACCTACGGCAACTGCGGCAAGGACAGCCAAGGGCGCTACGTGAAGTGTGACAAGAGGTGGGTGCAGCACTGGCACCCCTGGGTGCCCCATCTCCTCCTCCTGCACCCCCAGCCCACCCCTGGGAAGGGGCTGGCAGGGTCCTACCCCCTCACCTCCTGGCAGCTCGCCTCATGCCAGCTCTGTCTGGGAGCTGAGGAAGCCACCGGGTCCTTCCTGGGTGGGCTCAGTCCCCATCACTGCTGGGAGGTTGTCCCACCCTGTGTCACTTCTCAACCCACCCCAGAGGGAAATCCAAGCCAGCCTCTAAGAGGAGATGCTATTTAGGAAGCCTGTGCCTTCCAGTATCCCCAGTGAGACCAGGGCTGTCAGAAGGACCTCCCCTGGCTGCTCCCACCATCATCCCTCTGTGTGCCCTCCATGACTTACCCGACTCCTTTCTGATCCCGCTGAGCCTCTCCCATCCCAACTCCCCATGGCCATAAATCCACGGGGAGCCAAGGTCCCCACACCTCCTCCCCTCCCCCTGACCTGCTCCTAGGGATGCCATGTGTGGGAAGATCCAGTGCCAGAGCTGGGCCAAGAAGCCCCAGGGCACCAACACGGTCTCCATCGACACCACCATCCGCTTCAACGGGCGGGAGGTGAGGTGCAGGGGCACCTACGTCTACACCACCAAGGAGGAGGAGGAAGACCTCTCTGACCCCGGGCTGGTGATGACTGGGACCAAATGTGGAGATGGGATGGTGAGTCCTTCTTCCTGGGGTGTCCTCTGGGGGATGATCTCCTTGGTTCTCCCCCCAGAGGTGGTTTCCTCCACGTTTGCTGCTGTGGGCCTGGTGAGGTCTCAATTGGGGCATTTTTAGACATCACCTTGGCTTATGTGTAGGCCAAGGAGTTCTTCTGTCTGGGCTCAGGGCCTCTTCACTGATTTAACACCCAGGGGAGCAGCACCCACGAGAATGGCGTGCCCCAGGGCTTGATGGGTGAAGCTTCTTTGTATGACTAGGTGGTTTCCTGGGGGAAAGCTGTGTTGGGAATTGAGGCAGCAGCTCCAAAGAGGTGCTGCCAACTGGGCACGAGTCTCTTTTGTAGCCCCTGCATCTCCAAGTCCTTTACAGAGGGTCAGTTCAGCTGAGCAGGGTCAGGAGCCTGGTGGATAGCAGGGATGCATGCCAGACAGAGTGGGCTGTGGAGATATGGCCTTGGCTGTGAAATTTTCATCCCAGTTTGGGAGGGAGGCCCAAAATGTCAACATTTTCCTGAGGAGGGACGGACAGCCTCAAAATCCAGGGTCGTTTTTGTGGGCTGGTGCCAAGATTTCAGGGCTAGATGGGAAATGGCTTCTCCAGGAGGTGCTGGGGGGGATGTCTGAGGACAGGGGTGGGATGGGTGGTGGCTGGTCTCAGCTGAGAGGCTGCTGCTGAGAGCTGGAGTGAAAGGCATCAACCTGCAACCAGGTGATGAAACCAACCTGCCTTTTCCAACGAGCATCCTCCTTCCAGAGGACTCCCCAACGTGAAGGCAGAAGATGACTGTCCCCCATGCTCTCTTGGGGCTAACCTCAGGTTCTTGGCTCTCTCCCAGGTTTGCAAGGACCGTCGGTGCCAGAATGCCTCCCTGTTTGAGCTGGAGAAGTGTGTTTCCCAGTGCAATGGCCACGGGGTGAGTTACCCTGAGCTCCACCCACGGGGGGCTCCTCAGATAGATGCAGCTTCTGAAGCTGACCACGAGTCTCCCAAGGAGGGGAGACCTGCAGCACAGTTTTCATAACTCTCTCCTGCATCAGCTGTGGGTGAGACTGAGCTGAGATCTTTGCTTTCCTGTGTCCAGGTTAAGAGAAAGGTCACTTGTGATGTAAGGAGCACCTGGAAAATTTGGGTCAGGGTCCAGTTTGAAGCTGGAGAGTGCTTGGAGCTCAGGGCAGGTGCCTGTTGCCTCTGAGGGCAAAGGAAGAGTCTTTTTCTCAGGGCCTCTTGGGACAGGACAAGGGGAGATGGTTTGGCACTAACCCAGGGTAGATTCAGACTGGATAGAAGGAAGAAATGTTTGACACTGAGGGTGGTGAGCCCCTGGCCCAGGCTGCCCAGAGAGGTGGTCACTGCCCCATCCCTGGAACCATCCCAGGGGAGGTTGGATGGAACTCTGAGCACCCTGCTCTAGCTGGGGATGTCCCTGCTCCCTGCAGGGGGTTGGACAAGGCTGGGTGAAGCTCTGAGCAGCTTGATCGAGTTGGAGATGTCCCTGCTGATGGCAGAGGGGTTGGACTAGGTCTTTGGAGATCCCTTCCAGCCCAGACATTCTATGGTTCTGTGATTCCAAGATGACCTTACAAGGTCCCTTCCATCCCAATCCACTCTATAATTCAATCACAGATTTGAAGGTGACCCAGACATGATCTAAATGATGTTGAAGGGCTGAACGTTGGCAGGAGTTCACCTCCTTCAGCCAGCCCTCCTGCCATTGGTCATCTTCTCTCAACCCCCACCCCAGAGACCATCATTTCCATACATCCCTACTGATCTCCCCACCCACCTTCTCTCCCTGCAGGTCTGCAACAGCAACAAGAACTGCCACTGTGATGCTGGCTGGGCGCCCCCCCCCCCCCACACCCCCCACTGCCAGAAGCCAGGCCTGGGGGGCAGCGTGGACAGTGGCCCCGTGCAGCCTGACAGTGAGTCACAGGGCACCACACCCCCACTGACACCTCAGGGCTGGGCTGGGGGATGCCACGAGGAGGGGAGCTGGGCTGCTGGAGCTGCTGGCAGCTCTGCTCCCCAATATCCTGGGTTGGGACCACTCAGGCAGACCCAACAGCCAGCTCTTGGTTGCTTGGTGGCCACCAGATGCTCTTGGGTTGGGAGGTGCGAGCGGCCGCCGTGCCTCCAGCTTGGGTGGCTTGGAGTGGGGCAGACAGGAGAGAGGTTTCCGTGGGGTGAAGCTGGAGGCTGCTGGCTCTCCCAGCCTCCCACTCCAATTTGTGCTTTCTCTGGCAGACCACGAAGCCATCTTGATCACCCTTCTGCTCCTCTTCCTCCTCTTCCTCCCGGCCCTGACGATGAGCGTCTGCTTCTGGTACCGACGGGAGGACTCACTCCTGAATAAATGGATAAAGGAGCTGAGAAGGAGGAGCCAGGAGACATACAGGTGGGTGAGGCACCCTCAATCCCTTCTCTCTTGAGGACCTGGTGAGCTCCCAAGACCTTGTGTTCAGCCTGGTAGGAATAGTTGTGGAAGAGCTCGGGGTGTACAGGGCTTGCTTCCAGCTGCTGTGAGACCTGGCTGAGGTGTGAGGAGCTCTCTCCTGGGACAATCTAGGCTCTCAGCTCTCCCCTGAGCAGAGGACAGGGATGACCAGTTGGTCAGGACAACCCCAGAGAGTGATGATGAAGGTGGCCTGGTACCAAGGAGCTTTCTTGCCATCTGCTCCTAGCTGGAAGAGCTGTAAAGCAGCACTGAATTTAAATACTCTCATGATTTCCCCTACAATTTGCTCATTATTTTAGACCCTCTGCAATAATTGGAATAAAAAAAAAGCCCAGAACCAACCAACCAAGCTCCTTCATGACCCTCTGCAGGCAGAGCTGTGAGCCCTGCTCCCCCAGAGGCTGTGAGCAGGGACAGGGTCTGGCTGGTGTGCAGCATTTTGGGAGGCAGCTCCTGCAAAAAAAAACCTGTTGCTTTGTTTTACCCACTGTGATTTACGTTTGTGATCCTGGGCAGGAACAAAACCAGCAGCAGGAAGTCAACCAGTGGCCACCCCAAAGCTGCCTTCACCTTGAGGAACATCTCCACCTCCAGCCACACCAGTAAAGTAAGTGATAACTCACCTGCCAGCTTTGATTTCCCTCCCTGGGACCTGATGCTCATGGGTGATCACATCTCCCCCTCAAAACTGGTGCTCTGTGCTGGTTTTGGGGTTTGAGCCACTCTCAGAGCAGGGCAGAAGGGGTGATGCCTCCCATCTCTGTCATTCAGACTGGTGGAAATCTGGTGTGGATTCATCAGAGCTGACCCTGGTCCAGCTCTCCTGAGCCCAGCACCTTTCTCCTATCCCACAGCAAGGAGCAAACACACTCAGCTTTTGGGTGGGATGGTAAAAGAGATGGTCCCAGATAGTGGAATAAATCCCCACTGCTCCTGCAGCTCCCTCCACCCAGACCTGGAGGGGACAGCTGCTTTTCAGCACCCAGGAAAACACACCTAGAATCATAATCACAGAATGTCTGGGCTGGAAGGGCCCTCCAAAGGTCATCTAGTCCAACCTCCTGCCATCAGCAGAGACAGCTCCAACTAGATCAAGCTGCTCAGAGCTTCATCCAGCCTGATCTTAAATGTCCCCAGGGATGGGGCCTCCACCACCTCTCTGGGCAACCTCTTCCAGTGTCTGTCACCCTCATACTGAAGAACTTTCTCCTAACATCTGACCTAAATCTGCCCTTTTCTAGCTCAAAGCCATTCCCCCTCATCCTGTCCCTCCAAACCCTTGTGAACAGCCCCTCCCCTGCTCTCCTGTAGCCCCTCTCAGGCACTGGAAGGTCTCTCTAAGGTCCCCCCAGAGCCTCCTCTTCTCCAGGCTGAACAGCCCCAACTCCTCAGCCTGTGCTCCCAGCAGAGCTGCTCCAGCCCTCCCAGCATTGCTGTGGCTCCTCTGGACACTCCAACAGCTCCCGAGATGTTTCCCCTGTGCTTCACTGAAGATGTCCCTTTGTGTTTCTGCTTCTCTCCTCCTTGCAGGCCACCCGAGCTGCCTTCCTGCCCCAGCCCAGCCTTCAGCAGCACAGCTCCCAGCCCATCAACGTCGTCCACCCTCTGCAGCCAGCTCCCCACTCCCTCCCCTCACGCCCCAGAGACCCCAAACCTGCCAGGCCACCACCACCAGCCAGCAAATCACCCCTGGTCCCTACCAAAACCCTCCTGTCCCAGGCTAAGCTGCCACCTCCGAAGAGACCTCTGCCCTGCGACCCCGTGAGGACCCCCCTGGTGAGCTTTGAGGGTTGGTTGGGCTCCAAAAAATCCTGTGGGGTTTGGCTCTTTTGGGTTGGGCACCAACTGAGGAGCTGGGACACCATCCCAGGAGGTTCATCTGTTGTGAGGAAGAAGAAAACTCAGATGATGAGACTATTTGAAGGTAGTTGGAGGGGTGGTGAGGTGCTGAAGCATCTCACAGCTCTGCAGCAGGGGAGGGAGCTTTGTGGAAGGTCACTGGATTGCTCCTCTAAGGGTGGTCTCTCCCCTTTGTGATCTCAGGTTGTCCCAAAGCACCAACCTCCCCGTCGGCCCCTGCCTGGAAGTCCTGTTCTGGCCAAAGAGCTGCCTTCTGCACATGGACAGACCCTGCTGGTCATGGTCCCTCCTACCAGCTTCAAGGCATCTGGGACAAGTGCCATGAGCCACCTCACGAGGCCCTTGAAGTAAGCTGAGAGAGGAGAGGAGCTGAGCTCTCTTCCACCACTCCTGGGGTCCTTCAGGTGGACACCTTGCAGGGGTTTTGTGGGTCACATCTGGGTGGGACATCCCAAAGATCACTGTGGTGTGCTCCTCGTGGTGTCTTCACCATGGCCTGGGTTTCTCTTGCTCCTCTTCAGTTGGTTCT
>NW_008598088.1:0-8437 GCF_000691845.1 Merops nubicus
ACCTAAAGGATTCTATGATTTTTTTTCCTCCCAAGGGCAAAGGTTCACCAGCCTGCCTAGAAGCACTAATTCTCTTCAACTACCTCTTTTCAGCTATTTAAGCACATTCATTTCCCATGTGAAATAAACTACTTAGGTATCTATGTATATTCTGAACTCAAGCTACCAAAACAGGGTGACCCACTGAAAGCTGAGAACACTCTCTCACAACCTGTAGGCAAAACCAAGTGCAGAACTGGTTAACTTCTGTCAAAAATAATGATGACTGTGGTGTTCAAAGACAGACCTTTGATTAAGTACCTCAAATCAAATCAAAGAATTAACCTGAGTACTAAAACCTGTGCCTAAAAAGGCAGTCACTGTCTCCTGGTTTGAGCTAGAACAGAACTAATTCTGTGCAGTGATGTTACTTTTCATCTCAGTCTCTTCTAACTTATTGCACTTTCTGAAGTTAACTGCAGATTTTGCAGTGTCTGCTTGTAGCAGTGATAATGCTCCATGTCTAGAGTTATCACCAAGGACCGGTGTGCAGACCAAGGTCACTGCTAAAGCTTGTGTACCACGCTGGGGGTGCAGAAAGTAAAAGACCACACCTGCAGGAAGGAGAGGACAGGACATGTAACCCTAAACTGATCAACGAGGTATTCCATCCCTTGTATGTCTTATTCAGTATAAAGCTGAGGGGTCACACGAGTCAAGGTCTCTTCTTTAGTGGCTGGTGCCCGAGGAAGACTCTGTCCTCTCTGCCTTTGATCCAAATCTGTGCATTCCCGAGTCTAGTTCCAAAATCCAGCTCCTGAATCTGGTTCCTGTCTGCTGATAAGACATCTCCCTGGTGCCAGCTCCACAGAATCAGTGGTGATGGTGACATAATTGTCATCAGTGGGTTGAGTTTGATATTGTTTTTTTTACATACTTACATTTATTTCATATTATTATTTTCAGTAAAGCTGTTTTAATTGTCTAATCCATGTCTCCCTCCCTTATTTGCTTTCTCTTCCCCTTTGGAAAGGGAGAGGTGTGAATAGAGACCATCTTTCATTTGCTTAGTGGCCAACCCAACCCTAACCCTTGACACACTGATAACCCCAGGATTAAATGCTCACTCTCAGCTTATCCTTTCCTAGACCACGGTCCTGACTGGCTTTCCTACGTGGGACATACATCAGAGGGCTAGATGCTGGGAAACCAAGAAAATTACTGTATATGATGATCAAGGAAAAAAGAGAGAGGCTTGAGGGTCAAGGGGTTGAAAACATGCATGAATAGGGAGCCAGAGGGGAGTCTCAAACAAGGCACCCCTGACACCAGTTCCCAGAGATACAAAAGAAACCAGCAGATGCCACCTGGCACCTGTCAGCAGACAGGACAGCAAAAGGGAGTGGAAAGAGGTCCTAATGCACTGTTTGGATTCTCCTAGTCGTTTCCTTCTCATGGTGCTGTCAGTGTCCAGCTTGACAGAGCCTGGCAAAGGTTAACGGTGAGCTCCTTGACATGGTGGGTATAGTGAGCAAGACAGACCCAACATGGCTATCCTTTCATCATTCCTTACCCAGTGTCTATACTATGGAAATGCTGAACTAAGTCAATCCTTCATACTTTCTATTTCCTATGTTCCAACAACATTTTTTAACCTTGTCATACCATCAGACTCAGAAGCTGATAAGAAAGGACATGAAATAATAACATACATGCTCCAAATATCCTGACAAAGGCAGAACATGCAATCCCAAAGAAAGGTCTGTAATAACTTTGCTTTTAGATCTTTAAGGAAGATGCAACACAATGATGTTCAGTTTGCTCAAAGAAATGCTGTTAAACTCTTCTCTGGTATTTATGGCCAACACGCTTTGCATCTCAGAATCAAATCAACTGTGTTCTAATGTTAACTGATTTGGGAATAGGTTATGCGTAAGGAGATAGTAAACTGAGAAGGAGAAAGCTATGCAGAATGGAAAAAAAGGCTCAAAATTTGTGGCTCTGACATGACTGGAACCAGAAAAGGAGAAGAATTTGGCTTACATGGAAGTGGTATAGGATCACAAATAGCTTTCCAGGGGATTTCATAGCCTACTCCTGTATTAGCTTATTCAATAAAACAAAGGAATTAATCTACTCAGAGAGTAACTCTTCACTGATAATATTACAATACAAATGCTCTTCTTGATGCACAAGATTAAATTAGCATTATAAGTAACTAAATGGTGGTAGCTCAACGGGTGTAAAAGGGCTACATCCACAACTTGTACAATCAGTAGGAACTGAGTAAGAAAAAAGCAAAAAGCCACACTTCCTACATAGAATAGGAGAAAAGGGCTTTATTTATCAGGGCAAACCCTAGAAGTGTACAAATGTCAGCTGGTGCAAAATCAAAAGGCTAATTAGTGCCTGGCAGTACAGAATCTCTTACCACCTCCCTCTCCCCACCAGGAGGAGGCATTCTTTGGGACTGTGTGGCTGTTCTGATGCTCCAGGATTAACAGTTACTAGATCTCCGATTCCAAGACTTCTGGTATTCTCCAGCCTTGTGTAAAAAGAGTTCACAATTACCCCACAGGCAGTAATGCAAGACAATGATGAAGTCTGAAGAGCTGCAGACTTGTCTGGGTATGTGTATCTCAGACAATGAGGTTGACATCCTGACTTTGCCAGAATGAACCTACGTGGCAAGGACAGCACATACTAAAACCAGTGTCTGTCTGTACATAAGCCAGTGGGTTTGCAATTTTAGGTGGATAGTATATTATTTAGTACAAGAAGCACTAGTAATGCTGTATCCTGCACAAGTATTTCATAACTTGATTCACACCAGGAGGAATCAGTTGGCATTAGAGCAGAATCAAGATGTTACACATCCTGTGTTATTTCCTTAATTTAGACCTCTGAAGCTTTGTGGACAAAAGATAACCAATATTCTATAGTACTCAACAAAAGAATGCTGAAGTTGAACAACCAAACTGAAGAAGTGTACAATGCTGAACTTCATCTCAAGGGACACCATCCGGAGGGCTAGACACCAGTAAGTATATACAATCTAGTGTTTAAGACCAATGTAAAAGGCTTATGCACTCAAAAGTTGGTTCTGCCTTTCCTAACATTTACAAACAAATTACAGAAGACTTGCAGAGAATCTCATGGGATTACTGTTGCTATCATTTTTTTTAAAGAAAATCTTGATAAAGTCCCAAAGTGATTTCAGCACTTACAAAAAAGGGTTTGAACAATTAGTAGTAAATTTGTGCAAGCAGAACAAGAGGAGGAAAACTCAGCACACTGCTTTCTTAATCAGAATATAATCCCTGTCAACAAAAATACTTGTGATACAGGAGGAATTTTACCAAGTGCATGGGCTACTGAGCAGTGAGAGTGAAAACTGTTAAATTTATGTTTGGACTCAATGATCTAAAAGGTCTTTTCCAACCTAAATGATTCTATGATTCTAAATCTTAAATTCATGGCTGTAAATCACAGTTCCCTTGCTATCTAGCTTCATAAAACTAGCAGTGAGAAATCTTCTAAACCAGATCCTGGTATGCCAAAAATTTTGTAAGAGGGTACTGAAATGCTGGGGTCTGAACCCCGAGCCCTGAATTAAGGTTGACATAGGGGTGATTCCCACAGCCCTTCATACAGAGGGGGTGAGTTTGCCTTATAGCTTCCCCCCAGGGTGCGGCCGGCCCTGCAGGGAGAGCCAGAAGGGAAATGAGCCCCAGGGGTCCTGCACTGAGTTGACAAAGGTCAGGTGTCTGCTTGGGGATAAAAGCCGGGACCACTTGCAGGGAGTCAGGAGTGTCTGTCTGTGAAGTGCACTCCCCAGAGCTTCCTGGTTCAGGGCAGACCTCCTGACTCTCCCTGGAGCTGGGCCCCGGTCTGTTTAGGCCTTTGCGGGCCGATCGGGTGAGAGTCGCCATGTGGGCACCTTTCTCTTATGTGTTTAGCTCTCTGGTCTGGCTGTTTCCCATGCCAACTGTGGGAAACCTCGGTTCACTGTTTATACCACCTGTTGTGGGCCAAGTCATGTCCTTTGTGGGATCATTGGGGGTGGCATCAATTATGTACCAGCTGATTGATCTCTTTGTACCCCCAGCGATCATTCATGGAATGTCCTTCTTGTATACAATACAGTCTGTGTATTGGTTCATCTTCCTGCTGGCTGTGTCATTTTTGTTGGGCCTGGTCATTGGCAGAACAGGTGCACATACCAAAGGCAAAATGAACACTGCAGTGGGCACAGCACACTAGGAATGACACCAATCAGCATTAGCCAGAACACACTTTGCTATGCAGCAGGCTAGAGCACGAAACTCAAGTGAACAGCAGGGTTTACACTCCAGTTCTTCCTGATACTAGTCTGAACAGATAGGCACTGCAGTACTGACGTTCACTTTTGCTCTAAAGCACTTGATGTTTATTCTTTACACTACAGTAGGTGACAAATTGAAAAACAAAAGACAAATGCTAACAGAACCCAAACAAGACACATACAACCCTGCAATATCCCCCTGGATTCCCTGTACTTCCTTCAGTGGAAACAGTTGTTTTCACTCCTACAGACTCTGTTTATACGTTATGGCCCAATCCTGCAGCTAAGTACAGTAAATTTAGATCAAGTAAACTGACTGAGTCCAATGAGCATGCTAAAATGCATGCAGTCACACAAACAAATGTTTGCAAGGTCAGTTTGACAGTAAAAAATACATTAGCTCATTAGCTATTCCAATTAAAATTTCGCAATGCACATGTTCCCACTAATTGTGATATGGATACCATGTAAGATAACCACTGCCTTCTGAAGACTGTGGAACTCCTTTCAGCCTTCATCTTGTACAAGATAGCAGAACATGCAGCGCCACGCTGGCAGCTGGCCAACTTAATTTTATCTAAACAGAAGTATGGTAACAGCCTTCTAATAAAGGAGCAGACTTTTGGGCTAAGCATACATTAAACATCTCTTTCTTACTCATATTTTGCCCACAGATCACACTGGAAGCTGAAAAAATCCCTAATATAGGTAAAAACCTTAAATAGGCAGATGAAATGTACGTATTTATAGTTTTCATAGGCGAAGGAAGACCGTGCACTTAGCTGAACAATTTAAAAATACAATAACATTGCTATACATGAGAACTAGGATAAATGAAATATATAAACAGTGATAAATTAAAATGAGACTCTCAGTAACAGGGTCAGTTCTCCTGGACTCACATGCAAGGAAGAGATACCGGTTTATCATCAAACACCTTCTTCCAGGACAGGTCTGAATTATTTCACTAAAATCCATGCACCACTTCTGGAGAAATTTAGGGGCATTAAGAATAGGATTCATAAAGGCCAGCATGCTGACTAAGAAGCTGTCTCAGCCCAGATGAAACAAGGAGGAGAGAAACTTAAGCCCTATCTTTTCTCCTTCTGAGACTTAGATATGTTTCCTTCAACTACTCGGAAGGATTTTATTCTAGTCAAAATTCAACATTTGAGCTTTCCTGGGGCGGGACCTCCACCAAAGATTTATATAGCATAGCCAAGGAGGAACTGCTCATACAAACAGTACATGCACTCACCTGGGAAGTGTCTGAGAAGTCAAGTCACAAGGTGGTATCCTACCTGTTACACTGTGGAGTCATCCTAGTATTAAACTACACCACACAAAGAGCAGCACCCCACCGCCGGGAGGGACGCAGCCCCAGCTGAGAGCCAGGCACGGCGAGCGCCCGCAGGGTTCGGGCCAGCCCGCCAGAGAAGCGCCCGGCTGCGTGTCCCAGTGCCGGGCGCGGGCCAGGCCTGTGCTGCTCGGCACTCCTCAGGGCTGGGCAGGGCAGGAGTGACAACAAAGAACGTGTCGCTTTGGAAAGCTGACCGGACACAGACGTTGCCTACAGTACATTAAGATGTATTTAAATAAATACTTTCTTCATGTAGAAATACTAGAAATGACTGGTTTTCATTTTCATTCCAGCTTTCCATTCTCAACAGTTATTTTGCTGAGGTCTCGCATGCCCCTGATTAAAGGCAGTACCAGTGGCCCATGGAAGAAGCCTACCTCCCACCAGAGCCAGGCAGAGACACCCAGGGCTAGCAAGGGGCTTGGTCATCCCTTTATCTGTGTAAAGTCCTTTCACGCAACCATAGCACATGCTTTATTATAAAGATCCAAAGACTGAAACAGGCCATTTGTTAAAGAGCTCAACACATTAACTACAAATGAAAGGTAAGACTTTCAAAACCATCAGCACAAGATTAAAATTGCCTTCTTTAAAGCCAAGGGGAGCTTACCCTTGACCTTGATAGGAGGAGGGCTCGTTGAGCCTGGGTTAACTCTAAGTCCTTTTGAAAATCCCAGGCAAGGTGGTGAAACACTAAGATTAAAAAGGCTGCCAGAAGTAGTGCACTAATGGCAATTTATTCCCCTTGACCCGATACATTAATGCTTATTTCCTGTACACACAAACTGTATAGTATAAACCAAGTCAGCTCCTTCTTCAAATGTAGATTGGAAGGAACACTGAAGCTTCATTTCAGTTCACAGTAGATGCATTTGCCGAAACATCTGTACAACTCCTTGTCAATACATCAACATAAGAGGGAACACAAACCTATTCAGACAGTACAAGAGCAGAAAGAAAACTTGGAAAATCTGACAGTAACCTGGAACAATGGTCCAGTGGCTAAAAGGAACAATAAGATTGGTTTTCTGTTTACACAGAGAATTGCCAAATAGATAAAAATTGGCCTTTAAAGTCTTGTATGTAAGACTGTAAGTATTCTAACAAGATAAACTGCAGCTGCATCCCTCTAAGGTAACAAGGAGTGGTACTTGCGTGCTCTAGTTCTCATTCATAGAAACATATATACGACTGTAAACAAATCTGGAAGGAAAGCTTAGTTGCATATGGGAATGCAGGCAAGGCTTTAAGATAGATTAACTGTGCATAATTAACTGCATCTTAGAGGAACTTCCTGACCTTCGCCATACAAGTGACATTTCCCAGTGAGAATTAAGTTACATCACTGCTGATATACTCAGTCAACAGGCAAAAGGAGTGCAAAGTCTGAACTTTTCAGCTGCAGAAATGATTTTTCTTTTAAGGTTGAGACATGCTGCCATGTCAGTGTAGGATAGGGAAGACAGCATAGCACCCATCCCTTCACCACACTTCTGTCAACAGTGGCAAGAAATTTGTCCTGCTCTGGTCAACAGGAGTTTGGCTTCTGACTTCAGTGGAGTCAGACTTTCATTGTGAGAGGCTAGTTAACATTTCTATTAACTTTGGATGGCTATGCAGCCTCCACAACATGTGCATGCTAAGGTGAGTGTGTTTGTTGTTTTTGTTTTTGTTTTTTTTTTTTTTAAAAATAGTTATTAATTGACTTAATTTATGAAAGACAATAGATTTTCCACATACAATGGGAATACAACATGAAACATTTTCAGATGGAGCTCCAAGGCAACTCTGGAGGTGCTAAAAGCAGAGCTGGCCAGCTCTGAAGGAAAATATTAATTAAGAAAAAATTGACAGAAATAAGTCTACAAAGTTTTAAGCAGGAAGTTCTCTCAGTTACTCTGGAGTATATATTGATGTATATCTATGGCCCACAATTAGTACTAACAGCATGCCTGTGTTGATGACATAACACAAAAATAATGACTGCACCTTGCTTTTTCATGTTTACAAGTGGCTTTACCAAGCTGCAGGATCAGACCCATACAGAGAAATTTCCAGTCTGTTCTAGAAAACAATTCTTGTTCGTACAAAGCTTTCCCAATGATTCTGCCTCCAGATCCTAAGACCAATAATGGGAAGCTGGCAACAATTAACAAAATATCTCAAGGATCATAGAGGACTGAACCTATACATGTTTTGGGAATTATAAGATATGGGCACAATTTTATCATAGTGTGATGCAAGTTGAGGAAGAAAATGGACAGAGAAATAAGATATTTTGTCTAATGGAAACCTACAGGTAGTGAACTCTGTAAGGCATTTAGAATGGACATACCCAAAGATAAGAAACAGTTCTATTAACTTTGGGAACTAGAGATATGTAAATGATCAAAGGGGGAAAAGAGCATTTATTTGCATGCAGCAGCAATCCTGATATGGTGCCCATCTACATCTGCATCTATATGTATGGATGGAGACAGAATTTTGGGAAGAAAGGATTCCAAGACTTCAGGTGTTTACGGACAAGACCACCTCATCCACTGGCCAGAAAACACTATGTTTATATGAGCAAGCAGTACAGAGCAATAGCAGAGGACCTATAGCTGATACAGATCACGCTGAGGATCTTGTGTTCACACTATACACAGCTCGAAGGTTTTGCTTCTAACTGGTTCTAGTATGGTCCCATGGACTCTGAATCCTCAGAGAACATTTCCTTGTTTAGATTCACCTGAAAGAAATCTAACTTGATACTAAGCTGGGTGGTGCAGTTG
>NW_008598089.1:0-27292 GCF_000691845.1 Merops nubicus
AAAAAGTTCTTCAATATGAAGGTGATAAACCATTGGAATAGGTTCCCCAGACAGGTGGTGGAGGCCCCATCCCTGGGGACATTCAAGATCAGGCTGGATGAAGCTCTGATTAGCTTGATCTAGTTGGAGATGTCCCTGCTCGTTGTGGGGGGTGGGGCAGGTGTGTGGGGGGTGGGTTGGCTAGATGACCTTTGGAGGTTCCTTCTGGCCCAGACATTCCATAATAAATTTTTGAACTTTTATAGTTACCCAAGTTATACCCAAGTTTTGGAGTGTTTCCCATTGTATTGGAACTTACGCTGTACTTCCTCTCAAATGCAATCAATGTGAATGCTCAGTGCCTCAATACAGTATCCAGTAGTTTACATGACTGTCTTCTGTCTTTGTGAAGGTGACTGAGAGCATGTATTTTCTAGTGGGAACATGCTGTACTCTGTGCTAATCCAACTGACATATGTGTCCTAGCTGAATGATCACAGCCCTTGTTTTTGAGGAGCCTCAGGGACAAAGTAGTCAAAAATTCAGTGAGGTGAACAGGCAGGAGGCACAAAGTCACGACAGAGGGCTCTTAGCGGTTTGATAAGCACTGGTCAAAACAAGCCCAAACTTAGTCATGCTGCTCTAGACATTGCAGTAAAAGGAAATTTGAATGAGAGTTCTGAAGGGAAATTGTACGATTATTTTTTCATAAATTAGAAAATACACAGTTACATTGCCCCTTGAGAGAGAACAGGTAACAGACAAGATTAGACAGGTACTATCTTGTTTTTTATGTGATACAACCTAAGCTATCATGTTCATGTCATTGTATTCTTTAGCCTGGTTATGTGTATGAAGAGTAGCTGGAAGCTGCTGTCCCTGTGTGTGGTTTTAGGAATGCAATTACTCAGTTTTACAGAGGGAAAATAGTTTGACAGTATTCTTTTTTTAAGAAGCAATGACATCATTACCTAGTAAAGCTATGAAGTGCAATAGAAATCTCTCATACTGATTCAGATTTCCACTAATTGTGCTACAGCAGTCTTCCTGTCTGTAAACAGTGTTGTCTAGTAATAATCTCAATAGCTGTGATTTTCAAGAATCCCTCAGGCTGACTGATAACCAAGCAGAAAATAATTCCTTCTGTAGTCTTGAATAAAAGGGACTTAACAGACAAAATGAAAAAACTTTATATAATGTAGAATGATCAAGTGCAAAAAGAGCATTTATCCCAAAAGAAAACTTTCTAAGTGCTGATGTTTTCGGTATGTTTCATTCATTGTGTCTTACCAGTACTGCAATCTCTTATTATACTGATGAGTAAATAATGAATTAGTATTTGATTTTGCATTTGATTACCATGCATTACATTGCATATGTCAGTCATCATAAAAACATATTTCAGAGTATCCACTGTGTTCAAGTTTTTAAGAAAAAACAAGAGGTTGACACTCTTGAACCCAACTGAGAAATCCCAAGTAATTAGAGTAGAAACCAGACAAGGACATGTCTTGTGCTTTTTGCAGAAACAGAAGAGAAATCAGGGTGTTCACACTATGACTTGCTGAGATGAAGAAAAGTCTTGCTTAGAGAAGTGTGTGTTGCAGAAATAAACATTGAATAAGCATAAAATATGTAGGTTGTAAAGTTTCTTTGGAGATAAAATAAATGGACCAGTTCTAGCTGGGATCACTTGTAGCTGACTGTTAATTTGTTTTCTGATGGAGTAGATTTTATGAAATGAAATCATGGAATGATTTTATCTTGAATTTTGAAAACTAAAATTTGATTTAATATTGAGACAAGGATACTCAGTTGAGTGAGATTTTAAGTCATCTTTGGAGCTTCATGTGTTAACAGTTTCACAGTCAGTTGTGGTTGTATTCATGGAATACCACATTATTAATTTCATATGATATATCCAATTTATCTGTACCATCTTGTGTTATGGTCCTGTCTTAAAAATGCTTGCAATTCTATTTTGTTTCATTAGAACATATTGACAGCTTTGGAGGAAAGGTTTGTTTGAAGGGAAAGAAAGCTCTTTTTTTTTTTTTTTTTTTTTTTGACAAATACTTTGTGGAAATACTGTCAAGCACTTATACTTCACACCATCACGGCCAAAGCTGCAGTTTTATGCAGGGAATTCCCACTGTCTTTTTTTTTTTTTTTTTTTTTGTCAGTGGAAATGATCAAATTCTTGTAAGCTTATGTTTTTTTTTTTTTTAAATAAGCTGCTGATTCCAACCTAATTTCTGGTACCTGCTCTAGGTTCAAATTCCCCATTGGCTCTGATACAGAGACTGCTTTTTCATTTGACTCTGCTTAAAATGCCTGTGTACATTGCTGGGGAGTAGTACTTTCAGCCTTGTTAGAGATGTCTGTAACAGCTATTTTATGTCTATGGTAGTCCTCGTAAAATTGCTCACCAAAAGTTTTCAAAGGCCTTTTCCAAACCTCCTTTTTTCACTCAGATCTTTATGAAATAAACCTAGCTATATTGAGAGTTGGTGAGGGAAAGAAATGCAAAATAATTTGCCAGTCTTATAAGAGACATTGTGTATAACGTATAAATAATGACGACTGCTCAGTGCTATGACACTGTGTTGTCAAAGCAATACAAAATACTTTTAGGTTCTGTTTTTAGATTTTGAAATGAGTGAATGTAATAATGTCTAGTTTGCAGTAATGCAATTTGTGTAATCTTTCCAGTTACTAAATGTGGTATTCCAGCTAGAAGGATTTTGATGCTTTTCCAGGACAGAACCAATAACTTCTTTAGTGCTATTTGATAAGCAGAGATCCAAGCAGACTAAAATATGTAGTGCCATGAAATCTTTTACTGTTTTCAGTACTTCTTCTAGAAATACATAGATAATTTCACAGATCTGGGCATTTGTGTTCTTGTGTACTTCCAGCTTGCACTGAGATTTCCAGTATAAGTTAGAATCATAAGTCTGAATGGTGTGGCTGATATGGCATTTGATATATTTGTTTTAAATTGCAGTAACTTGGTGCACTTCTGCAAGTTTTCGTCTGCAAATCTGCAAGTTTCCTTCCCTAATTTAATTCTGTCCAACATAAACTTCACAATCTCTTTTAAGTATTTTTTGTGAGCTTTTAAGAGAGCTACTACACAACATTAAAATGTAGTCCTCCTTTTGTTTTAATAAATCCCTACAAGATATAATTCCTTACTGTATCAGGTTTTCTAAAAACCCAATATTTGACAATTCCAAATTTATATTATTATCTATATTAATGTGACTTAAGACAGGATTCATGTTAGTGCTATGTTGTAGTCAACTAATTTTGTATTGTTTTAAGAAAAAATCAGAAGATCAGCTAAGAAGGGCTCATTTTTGAAGCTCAGCAAGGACTGAGCATCCCTGATTTCCTTCCTCATTTAAAAACCAAGGCTTTTCTTTTATTTGTGCCTTCTCGTTTGCTCTCGCTGTACATTTAACTTTGGAAATGTTCATTGCTAACATCGTGAAATTCAGCAGAGCCTTGATTTTTTTTTTTCTAGTAGCAAGTTCCAGACTAAATGGATAGTTGCTGAGAAACTTCTGTGTGCTACCTTCATTATTTTTTTTATGAGAAATAGTGTGATCATTCTCATTCTGGAAGGGAGGATGTTGTGCAGTTGTGTGGAAGCATTACATATTAACTGTGCCATTCACAGTCTGGAGTGGTTCCAAGAGGGCACAGTTTAGCAGCTTCTCTGTCAAATAAGAGAATATCTTTATTTCTTCCCCAGTCAGGATGTTGATTCATTAGACAGCTTTGTGCCAGTGCCTCTATGCATCTGCCTGTTTTCTGTCACAAGTGCCAGAGTTCTCTTCCTTCCTTTCTGCCTTCCTTCTGTCAAAGGACATCAGAGAACCATAAGTCTCACTGAGGACCATGGAGAAAGAAATGTGTGCGTGACTGCCAGTATCAGAAGTTTGGACAAATGCATGCAGTTTGAATCTAGATTTATGTGACTCAGGGTAGTGTGTTTCAGTGAGACTCAGTTATAAGAAAGGATAAAACAGTGCATCTTAGGAACCACAGTGCTGTCAGAAAACTCTACTCAAATGGTCTTTCTCTGGGTTTCCAGAGCCACCAATCTCACTTGGTGATTGATAGCTCTAAGAAGAATAATTCTGGTGAGACAGTATCCATTAACAATTACTATAGTGAGAGGTGTGAAATGATTTGCCAGTATGGCTCGGTCTGGCACATCTGGTAGGTGCAGAGAAGCCATCTAACAATATGGAAAAATGTTTTTTCTATGAGTTACCAATACAGAATTTCTATCACCTGATACATGCTACTGAACTTGAACCAGTAGATTAAATGTTTTAAATGTTAAAATTAAAACATATTGAGATAAATAAATAGCTATAACATATATGTATATATAGCATGTATCTTGAGATATATTACCAATGCACTGTCTTGTTTCATCTGGCATAAATCTGTCATTGACTTCTTGTCCTATTTCTAGTACAAACTGCAGTTAATATGCCTTCTGTCACCACTAGACATTAACAAATGTTGTAGTGGAATATAAAGATAAACTCCTTTTATCCAGGGGGGGGCAGAAATAAAGATCTTAAGTTCTGTTCACCAGTGAGTACAGAAATTTAGCTAATAAATTCCTGTTCTAGCTGTTCTCAACAGTCATAAAATTATGACGGGGGGATGTTGGGGTCTTATATGTATGCTGCAAAACACGACAGAAGAGTTTATGCAAGTCAAGTAACAGAAATATTGTTGGCTGTAAAAATCTTGTCACAGAAACTCCCAGGGATTTCAGAGTCAGAGAGGCCATGACAACAGAATCTGAGCATTTACTTGAGCTGGAAATTCACTGGTTTAGGGGGACTAATTAAATAGGTTGAAGGCCAAGGGGTTATCATAGCAGCTGTATAAAAATTACAGGTGGACAGCTTTATCTCAGATTCTTGATGTCTACGTCAGACTTTTTGCTATTTATATATTCATATACCTTCTTTCTGTGCACTGTTTTTCAGCATGGAAAATATTTTATATTTTTACACTCATTGCCCAATAGGACAAGGTTTTTAAAAAGAAAAAAAAACAACTAACCAAACCAAACAAACCAACCAAAACCCAAAAACGTACACAGGCTTAGACTCAGGAGTGTAATTCAACTCGTTTTAATGCCAAAGATGGTCCTATGAAATAAGTGGGGAGGGTGCATTAAAGCTAAATTCTCAGTAGACAGAAAAATTGAAATGGCTGGAGTCTGCATTTTACTGAAAGCAACAAAGGAAAAATGCCAAAATTAAAGGGTTCTGTGAAAAAACAATGAGCATGTGTATGTGTGTGTTAGTCTCTGCCTGCGTACATCCTTTAGGACAACCTGCCACTGGGCACAAAAAAAATAGATGCATTTGTGGCAGAGGTGTTAGAAAATATTTTCCATTTAAAAATTCATCAGCAGAAAGTAATAGAGCATTATAAAATAAAATAATTTTTAGAAACTGTTGATAGTTTATTGATATTTACTTTTTCATAGTGGCTGAATTTTGTTCACTGAAGATCTATTAGAAATGTGTAGTTCACACTAATTTACCTCTTTAGTGGTCCCAATTATTTTCCCATACTTTACATTGCATCTCAATGGTGAGTAATTCACGTGTAAGTATGTTCTCAGGAGTGAGTTTTGGTGAAAACTGAGAATATCACAGAATAATATTCTGTGATTATGGGTGAGGGTCTGAGCACTTTCAGATTGGTTAATTTGTTGTCTTTCCCTGCACAACTGTGTTGTTATCTCTGGTTTGGTGAGATAAGGAGAAGACCAAAGAACATAGAGATTAAGAGCAAAAACTGAGAATCAAAGATTCTTCCTATGGGATCTTTGCTTTAAAACCACTTTTCCAGCTGATTTCCCCAACATTCAGCTGCATCTCTTAACTGCAGGGCTTTGCAATGCTCTGTGTGTCATCGTGTTTGTTTTCACGTTATCTCACAAGAAAAAGGTGCACGTTGGCAAATTTTATGTCAGTCACTGTAAACTTCATGGTGGCTAGGCAGGAGCCTGTGCAAAACCTGACCAGTGAGGAGGCTGGCATTGCTGACAAACTGGATGGCTATATGGGGTCTTCTTGGGAAATGAATTCAAGAGCAGGTGTGCTGCTGCAAACACCTAAAAACTGATCAAGCTCATTTTGTGGGTGACTGGAGGAAAGCCAACGGTAGTTTTCTCTCTATGTGTGTTTGGCTGTGTGTTGCAGAAAACAGGATAATCGAATTATGGTACTGTTCAGGTAACCTGGCTTTCTTAGGTGCCCTAGAAGGGATTGGTGGCAGATTACTGCTAGAAGAGCTGCTCCTAAAATTGATCCAATTAATGTGGAAAGCTGATAGCAAGGGGGTGTACGGCTTTTCTCTCAAAGGCTGTGGGAGAGCAAGCTTAGGGACAGCTATGCTTCTGCAGGTATCCATCTGGGCAAAGCTAAGGCAAACTGAATTTGGAATTGGGTGCAGGAAACAAGGGCTGGGGTTCAGTGTGATTGCTGAGTATTCTGCAGAAAAGCTAACAACTGGTGGCTTTTAGAGGACTTCTTGAGATCAGATAGAAGGTGACAGCTTTGGTTAGGGAAGGCATGACAGAAGGCCTTTTGGGATTCTGAGCCTGTGCAACTTCAGAGAATATTGTTGAATCTTGTTCAACACATGCCAGAGAGCTCCAGGCAGCTGTAGCTGTGATTGCAGACCTGTCCCAGAGCTGGTCTGATCTCTGCCAGAGTTGCAGGAGTAGCCGAAGTGAGCCTGAGTTACGTGATGTGTTAGCTTGTGGATCTGGGTGAAGTAACTTTGATAGCTGAAATAATGAAGTTGGTTCCAACAGTGTTTATGGTTAGATTATGAAGCCAACATAGGTGATTCCCCTGCCTTGCCTGGAGTACTCCTTGTACTCCAAAGGAATTTGTATTAGATGATATTTCAGATGTAAGTGTGCAGATGATTTTAATTCTGAGTTTAAAGAATGTTTTCATAATTGCTGAAACTCTTATGGCCTGTGATTATTTTGGAGCCTATAGAGATGCTGGGATATTCAACTTCACAACTGCTATTGACCCTATTGAAATCAACAGCAATATTTTCTGCCTTGGTGTTTTTTGCCCCCGTCTAAATGTGCTGTAAGTGAAAGTTATATTAGAATTCCAAAAACTCTGCAAATAATATACCTCTGAATGTTTAATTTACATTTCTTGCTGTCTTGGCTTTTTCTACATAATCTGCTGCAGATGCCTTTAAAAATCAATTCCTTTTATGTCAGAAAGTTTTTAGGAAAAAATATCTCGTAACATGGTTGAGAGTTAGTTCTACACAAAACTCTTTCAGAAGCTTTGTATTTTGGAAATCAGTATCTGGGACTGGAACTCCAAAAGCAATTTGCAGCATTTTAAAATAAAGTCAGTAAACACCAGTGGCTGTCAGACTATGCAAGGCCTGAGAAATGTAAGTTTGTACAGGAACTGTGTGCCAGGAACATCTAGGTTGGTGTCTATCTAGGTTAATTTCATCTTCTTACCAGAGACTTCTGCACCACAAATAAATATTCATACAGAAATTTTAAAGGTAGGGGGTAAGTCTTTAAGATGTTAAATGTTTTTGTGCCAGCTGAGCAAAACACCTTGTAACACCTGTGCTCAGCTTCAGCAGACTGTCTGAAGTGCAGCATGCACTTTTCTGATGGGTGGGATCGAGACCATAAGTCAGCACCTTGCAGGGTCAGTCTTTGTGTTTGTATAGAGTGTTCCTGAGGAATTCAGACAACAAAAATATTGATGACAGCCTGCAGAAAGTCAATTAAAAATACCCTAAACCCCAATAACCATCCACATCTGTTCATGTATCCTGTCTTCTAAAGGTTTCTGGTACCATTCATGAAAAAGTGATTAGGACAAGAAGATGAGATCCATGCTCAGATGTATGCTGCTCTCCTGGTGTGTGGCAGATTCTTATCACTGCAGGTCTGAATTACTGTGGGAAAATCACTTCCAGGAAGACAGATGCTTGCAGTCTTTTGAGTTTCTGGACTTTTGAGCCTCTTCCCGTCTGTGAAAGTACATGCTTAGAAAATGACAACCATAATGGCTTGTGAAGAGCTCAGAAACAACTGTAACAAGAATTATCCAAGTGCACCTTTTGATATGTTTTGAAAGAAAACTGTATGTAATACGGGGGTGATTTAGATACCCATCAAAAAGTTTCATATTAATGCAATGCATACTGAAGTGTCTAGGTTTTGGCTGACTTAAAACTGCTGGCTGCTTGGAGGTCTTCTCTAGTGATTTGTGCTTTATTTACTTAAAGGCTCAAAAGATTTTTCTGTCATCTGGACAATGAGGACTTTGGGCTTGTTCATATATACCTCTGATTTTTGAGTTGAATCTACAGAGCAAAATTTACTTTTCAAAATCTGATTATGAGAAAGCATGCAGTTGAAAATTATGAGAAATTAATTAAATGGGAAGCTTATTTAAAAGATAGGGAACGTGTACCTGACTAAATGTGTACTGTAAATAATTAAGCCTACATCTGTTACATAAATAATAATGTATATCAGACTGAACTAGGCTGAGGGTTCTGTGTTATGCTGTGTGTGTATTCTATAGGGGCAGGAGAAACCAGCAAAGGTTTCTCATTTCACTACACCCTTAGAGAATTTTGTAGATTTCAGACCTGCTGAGATAAGGGGTTGGCCTTATGTGACTTTCTCAGATGAGTTGTAGGGTAAACACATTTCTTTGACTGCAGTTTTCTAAATATTTTACATGATACTAGATATTCATGTTTGGATGAGCAGGCAGCTGGCAACTAGTGTGTGCTTTGAGCAAATGAACTACAAGTCATCATCAACCCTGCTGTGTATGGATATAGGTCAAGTGAAATATAGGTAATATTCTTAGGAAAGGAGATAGAGCCTTTTGTTTTGTTTGCTTCTATCCATCTGAGACACTATAGATAGTATGCCCTGCATTTAGACGGTTAATGAAGTAATTAATTTAATTCCTGTGCTGAAAAACACTTAAGCACACTGTAAGATATAGAGTCTAATGTCCTGATGTCACTCTTTTACGTGTACATGTAATCAGTAGAACTATTGTCTTGTATTAGCAAGATCAGCCATGTTAAGAACAGCTGAACAAGATCAGTAACTGAGGATTAGTTTGGATAATTTCTCTGATTATTTTATAAATAAAAGCCTAATCAAAGATATTTTTTTCCCCCGAGAACAATAAAAATACAGTAGCATCTCATATAAACTTTTAGTTTTTATGGTAGACAAATGTAGAGGCAACTTCACTACAGCTGTTGAATATACTTGAGCTAAAATATTTTAATTACCTATTTAGTTACCTATTTGTTTCAATTTTTCACTCACTCAAAGGCATGATCCGGCAGTTTCCATGTCTGAGGATGTCCACAGTGCTAATGCTGTTCAGCACTGAATAAAGTTAAGCTCCTGTTGGTGTCGTTCTTGTTTGTGTTTTAACTGGTTTTGCTCTTTCTAAAGAAATGATTCTATAATTAAGAAATAAATTTTAAATTCTGCTGGTACACTTTCTTTGGGTACTGTACTCTTTGAAATTCTGGAACTGTTTGATAGTATTTTAGTGTTTGTAAGTATCTCATCTGTATTTTAAAAGAAATGCTAATAGAGGAATACTTGAAAATACATCGTTATATATAGGTAACACTGTAGTAGATGTTACAATAGTCCTTTAAAATTCCATCAGTGACGTGCACTTTTCTTTATTGCTCTGCTCCTAAGCTTCCAAGATTCAAAGGGTAGACTTATGCACTAACAGTGCTCAAGGGGCCCCTGCTAGTCTTTGATTATGATCTTTTCTGGGTCAGATTAATAATTCATACAGTATTTCTCTGTGAAAAAAGATATGTTGCCTGTCATCTCCTGTCATCTTTTTAAGGTTTCTTTCAGCCCTCTAATGGGACAGAGGCCAGATAAGTTCATTTGAGGATTAAACTTCAGAAAAAGTGTAATTACTAGTTTATATGAACAGGCACCAAGTAAAGAACATTCTGAACTTGCATGTGTTTTCTGGGTCTTCAGCTGTAAGGGTGTAGAGCAACTTCTCATGGAAGATGATGGAAGATCTATTACATGAGGCACTTAAAATGCAACCTATACCTCCTGAGGTGGAGAAGAAAAATTACTGTGGGGAGTAATTTTGCTCTGGGAAAGATTCTGTAGATACAACTACATTTTGCTACATTTTGCAACATTTTTGTGGGAAGTGATAAATTTCTCATGAATCCTTTAGCTTGTTTCTTTAGACCATTTCATTACTCTTTACAACTTGTTCAGGTGTTTTGTTTTGTTTTGTTTTGTTTTTTTTTTAATTGGAAAAGTTTTTTTTTTTTGTGAAGTTGTTACATGTTTTAGATTTAAAAAATCATCTTTGATTTAAGAAAAAAATGATTACCTCATTTTTTAACTGAGGAAATCTATTTTCAGGAGAGAGACTCAGGTATTTCATAAACATGGGTTTGAACTGAACAATTCACAGCAGAAAGTCACACCCAGGGATTTTATTAGCTTTACATTACCTCATAGGGTTTTTTGTTGTTGTTGTTGTTTGTCGTTGTTTGTTTTTTTCTTTCTTTTCTTTCTTTTTTCATTTACACTCAGTTTGCCTGTAGTTTCAGGACACAGATAGTGTCTGTGCTAGAAAAATGGAGCCATATGTGTTCTTGTTATCCTAGAACCATGCTGTAAGATGACCCTGGCAGGGAAGGAGAATGCTTCTGCTTCAAAAGTGGTCATGATTAATTCTTTTACTAAACAATATGGCAATTTAGCTTCATGTAAAATCTCAGTATCCAACTCTAAAATGATCTGGAATACTTTACATTAAATTGAATGAAATAACTGAAGTATGATTAATATTGATTAAGATAAGGTCTTTATGACCTGTTTTTTGAATGAATGTATAGAATAGTAATAAAGTAAATGTTTTCTGCACAGATAGTTGATGATAACTGTGTTTTTTCTTTCACATTCCATCAACCTGAGAGACTAAAATATCAGCAGGTATTACAGTATAAACCAGACCCCTGTAGGAGAGGTGTAGTATTCCTGTATTGCTTGCTGTTTGTCTGAACTAGCTACAAAAGGTAGGTTCATGTTTGTAACAGTAAAGGAGGTTGTAGATCAAATCCCTAAGGATTCATCAGAGTGCATATTTCTGTCTGTCTGTGAACTGGAAAAACTATAGTATAGTTTTATGGCTGCAACTCAGTGTGTCTGTTACCTCCTCTAAGGCTTTTATATAAATATCTTTACTGTCAGTGTGAAGATTAGATACACACTAAAGAAGCACAAAGCCCTCTCGCTGCTGTTTTGGGTCCTCTTTGATACAAATATTTTTTCAGTATTTTGTGTTTTATACCATAGATTATAATACTCTTTAGGATATAGCAAAATAATTATGACTGTATTGTTTTACTACAACCACTAAAGCTTCAGAATAGATTATTACAATATTCTATATAGAAATGCAAACTGGAACAAACTTAAATCAAATCTTTCTACTTAATCAGAAGAAAGTGTCAGTATATTTTTTTAAATAATGTACCTTGACATCACATAAGAGAAATGATGTAGCTTAGACTGCAACTTTCCATGTGGCTACTAATATAATTTCTGAGTTTCGCAGTCAAATCCATGAGGCTTGAACAGTAAACTCACCTCTCGTGTTGTTGTAATGTAGTTTCCCAAGAAGCTGCCCTGCCACCGTGTTTAACAAAACCCAAAACAAACAAAAAGCTTTTAAAAAAGAACAGAAATGAGAGGCTGGAGATGGGCACAGTTATTTCACAGGAGACCTATCAATTTTTTGACTGCAGAATAACAATCTTTTCCAAATCTTTCTATAAATTTATTAATTGAACAGCTCTTTAGTTTTCACACGTCAGTCATTTGTGCATGGCAAAGCACTAGAGTCTCTGGCAAACACTGATGGGTTCTTTTGAAGATAGCTATGACACAGTATATGTATTCATCAGAAAACACTGTGGGATGGACTTGGAACCTGGGGTCAACTAGATATGTTATGAATACCTTGTTATATGAAGAGAAAATAAGCATATGAGACACATTCAGAAGAGGGATATTCAAGCCCTTCTCAGCTGGAAGTCTCTTATGACAAACTGAAAGAGAAGTCTGAATACCAGTGAGCTATTTTCTGGATGATAGCTTAGAAGTACAACTGTCATTCAAGGAGAAGGATTAAAGCTTTCAGAACAGGATTTTCTCACTGATATGAGTTCCTACAGAGCATGCAAATTCCCATGCTTCTTCCAGGGAGCACTGTCACTGGAATGCTGGGGTTTGAACCCGGAGCCCCGAATTAAGGTTGCCATATGGGTGATTCCCACAGCCCTTCATACAGAGGGGGTGAGTTTGCCTTAGAGCTTCCCCCCAGGGTGCGGCCGGCCCTGCAGGGAGAGCCAGAAGGGAAATGAGCCCCAGGGGTCCCGCAGTGAGCTGACAAAGGTCAGGGGTCTGCTTGGGGATAAAAGCTGGGACCACTGGCAGGGAGTCAGGAGTGTCTGTCTGTGGAGTGCACTCCCCAGAGCTTCCTGGTTCAGGAGAGACCTCCTGACTCTCCCTGGAGCTGGGCCCCAGTCTGTTTAGACCTTTGTGAACGCGGGCTGATCGGGTGAGAGTCACTGTGTGGGCACCTTTCTCGTATGTGCTCAGCTTGCTGGTCTGGCTGTTTCCCATGCCAGCTGTGGGAAACCTCGGGTCTCTGTTTGTACCACCTGTTGTGGGCCGAGTTACGTCCTTTGTGAGATCATTGGGGGTGGTGTCAATCATGTACCAGCTGATTGATCTGTTTGTACCCCCAGCGATCATTCATGCAATGTCATTCTTGTATACAATGCAGTCTGTGTATTGGTTCATCTTCCTGCTGGTGGTATCATTTTTGTTGGGCCTGGTCATTGGCAGAACAGTCATTCATTCATCAAGAAACTTCACTTTGTCAGAAATAGGGAGGAATAATTTCTTGAGGAGGCTATTGATGAAGAATTAATTTAAATAGCTCCCCATCTACATGTTATGGGGCAATTTCTTGAGCAAGCCTTTCGTCTTTTAAATGAGCTCTCGCCAAGTCTAGCAATCAGCTTTACATGATTTAAGATCAGGCCTGTTGGTAAGTGAGGAGACTATACAATATTTTTTTTTATGTTTTCAGCTACTCTGTTGTCAAGTATCTAATCATCTTATTTTAAAGATTCAGTTTGGTGCGTTTTTTGTTTGCACTTACCCAATTTGGTTAGTCAAATTAGAATAGTGGCATACCTGGTGCTCTAGTTCAGATTACTCTGGTTTTAAACTTTTGTTGGTGGCAGTTAAACAACTCGTTACTTTGTGAGAGAACACAATACATTTTTATTTCTAATTCTAAAGACTATCACTTAAAACAATGCCTTGTTATATTCTAATATCCTTTCTCAGGTTTCACTTGTCTGAAAATGTAAAAGTAAATGAAACTGAAGTAATGTTAGCAAAAATGTGGCCGTTTTGGCAGGTTAAGCAGATCCACAACCTGCTGAATGTAAAAGAGCTGGAGATACCACTGGACTCACTGAGTCACAATGATTCATTTTATGTTCTTCTTTCAATAAATACACAAAGATTTTTTTCTTACCTATGCTGTTCTTCCACCAAATTTTTACTTGAAATTTTTTTTGTAGCTCTTACATAGACAACTTCTTGAGTTTAAGTGTATTTTGAGGCTTTAACGTTCATTTGTTCCATTAGCATTTCCTGCTAATACAATTTCTGAAAGAATATTGAACCACAATCTTCAAAAGAAACTGAAGCTGATGATGATGCTGCCATAAGACAGATACTTATGGTAGCATATGCTGACAGCTTGTTCCTGTCCAAGTAGTTCTGGCATGTTGAAATCACAAGAGACCTGCTTTGTCATGGTCAGGGCACTCTTACGATAAGATGATAGTAATCTGCAGATCTTTCTTTGCAAAAGAAGCTCTTTGTATCGATGTTGTTATATAGGCACAGCATTTATATGATTCATTGGGGTTTTTTGTCCATTGTTAGGTGTTATCTGCTAGATATATTATGCTGGAGGCAGCTCAAGTGCTGGGGTTTAAACCCCAAATCCTGAATGAGGGTTGGCATATGCCACAACTAGGCAAGAAAGATTGGTTTTCACCCAAGGTCTGGCCAGCCTCGGGTGGGAACCAATTAGATCACCACCAGGTTCCCCTGCCTTTGACATTAACATATTGTCCCACCTCCAAGCTAACAGTGTAAAAGCTGGCTCTGCTTGCAGTGGTGTTGAGGAAGTCTATCTACATAGCAGATATACTGTGTGGGGGTTTCCAGTTATTGGAAGGGCTCCCTGACTGTCCACTGCAAATAGAGGTCCCAGCGACCAGACAGAAAGAGGATTACGTATGTAATGCGGCTTTTTCTTGGCAATTACCACATGATTGGAATGGAAATGATGGCCTGACTTATTCCTTCCCCTGTGGCCTGGTTTCTGACTCTGCTCCCTCCTTTCTTTGGTACATCATATACCATGAGTGAATGCATCAATCTATTTAATCCTCTGGTGGTTTGCCACCTCATATCTTTTCTATGTACTTTGGAATGGGATGGTAAAGTCTTTTCTGCATGTATGCTATTAATGACCTTGTCCATCCTACTGGAACAAGTGGTCAGCAAAAGAGAAGCACAGTGTTGCAAGACCTTCATTCATCTCAGCAGATTTTTAATAGTCCCCATAGTATGTGATTGGAGCTTTGAGTTCAGTTGCAAAAGTAAGGTAAGGTGTTGCAGTGCGCCTCCTGGAGACAGAGGTTTCTGTTGCCTCTTTGTCCCCAAACATGGGCACACATCCAGAATTTTCCATCTTTCCCAGGTTGTGGTTGGCTTAGCCACCACAAGACCAATCCCCTAACACCCATTGGACCCCTGACCTGTAGGTAACCAATCCGTGTATCCTTACAGGACAATGCCTTTGTAAACCCACCTACCAACCTGTTAAAAACCCCTGGCCCCAAGGCCACAGGCTCTTTCACTTCTCCCCCTGGGGTGGGTGCTGTTGCAGTGCCTGCCTCAGGTGTTTTTTGTTTGTTATTTTCATGTTATTAAAACCTTTTATTTTGGAAGAAAGCGATTGTTGCCCATCCCTCCTTTAACCGCCACTGTCCTCCTCTTCGCTGAAGACCACCCTGGAGGTACTACTGGGGTCCTGCTGGGGGTGTTTTCTTCCCGGGCAAAACCAGCGGGTTTAAAACCCTCAAAATATATTTTTGAAAAGTAATAGTAAGGCAATTACATCTGGTAGTTCCTAGGCACTCAGCTTAGAGAAAATTCCTGATAGAACTTTTACACTGTAGTTTTCTTCAGTGAGGATTACTGAACTGAATAGTGCACATCTATTATGCTTTCTGTTTCAGATCTTCTATAGACTCATGAAAGTCCTGCATTTAGAATTATTAATGCCTATTATTATAGGCTGAGGTTCTGCAATGAGATTCTGCAGCAAAGGGATAGGCTGTGCATCTGTAGTATTACAGAATAGGAAGAGGCCTGATGGATGGCAGAGTTAGTTACACGTGGGCTTTCTGTGGTGTATAATGTTTCCTTGATAAAGACATGTTGCTCAGGATCAGTAGTTCCTAACCAGTCTGTAGAAGAGGAAAAACCTGAATTCCTGCCTCCCAGCTTTGTCCTTTGATAAAGTTCCTGGTTGTGCATACATTTATACGTATAGCAGGTTTTCCTACATCCCATGATTCAACTTTATCCTTTAAGTTTAGGCTTTATTTGCAAATGTTGATGTGATTCTACCAAAAGAGGAGGTTAAGAGAATCATGGACCCCTAGAAAAGTGAAGAGATACTGTGTAGTATCACAAGCAATACATTTGGTAGGAAATATGCAATCACAGATGAAAAAGGATGACTATTTATTTGGTAATTATTACTATGTTGCAAGAACTGGGGTGTGTTCAGAAATTAATTACTTCTCGAATTCACAGGTTTTGTTTTTTTTATTTCACTTCAATTAGAAGGTCATTTTATGAAATTCATTTTATTTAATGCTTGCTTTCCGTGTTTTCTTTGCACATTATTTTCTGCTTGGGCTCACAAATTACTTTTCAAAATTTCACAGATGTAAATTTGGGATCAATGCTTTAATAGAGAGAGACACATGAAAATAAGAGGTGAACGCCCTAAATGTGCTTTTAAATTATCTGATACCCTTCATCACTGCTGGTATCATTGATGACTAAATGTCTATAAAAAGGGCATCTTGAAAAAGATTTGAAATTACCATTTAATTTACATTCTAAGACTACTAGATACAGTTTTCTTTTTTTTACATCCAAATGGTAGTAAATTTTAAACATATAAAAGAATTTTAATTACACTACTTAGAAATTGCGTTAACCAATAAAGTAGAATGTATGAATTGTCATATTCCAGAATTTAAGTATTCTGTGGTTTAAGTATGGCAAGCAATCTGTCTCAGAGTCAAGTCGCCATGCATATATGACGTTTCAGTAGAGAGTCACAGAATCTCTCCTAAGTTGTGAAGCACACTCTGAAGAAAAATATTGATAGTAAAGAAGAAAACCTGTTTCTTAAACCGTACAATATGACAGGATCACCCATTAAAACTGGTCTTCTGATCCTGTGAAACATTAATAAAAGTTTTTATATTTTCTAGATGTTCTTCTCTCTCCCCTTGTTACAACTTGCTTTGATTTTTCTTTAGACTATAAAATAAATTTAATATAAGGTAATATGCCTTCATATATTATAAGAGTGTGCTAATTTATGAAAAAATTAACTCTATCCCAGCCAAAACCAGCACAGCAGTTGAATGGCTGTAGGAGGAAATGGAAAGTTTATCCATATGTCTCCTAATTGGAGTTATTTTTGGAGACCTGTCCTTTGCTTATTCAGATAAAAGTATTATTCTCCAATATGACCTATCAGCTTGTTTTAAACAAAAAAGGGAGAAAAAGAGATGGAGTTACCATTACACTGAAAATCTACCAAGAACTATGTGTTTCTTTTATTTATATTAAATGACATGTGAATATGTATTGAAGCTGATTTGCTTCCTTTGATAAACAGATTCAGATGATTAAAGGGAGGTGTAAATTATTAGAAATACAAAGGTTTTAGGTAGATCTAACAGTCAGGAATAGCTCACTTTATCTGAAGCGTTAAAAGCACATAACACCTTTTGGCCTGAGTGGCTAATCTCTTGAGGCTTCTCTTTGGAAGCATATACTCTTCTCAAAAGACCTTGCTAACAATAATGCATCATTAGATCTGCATCTCAACACAGAGACATGGGTTAAAAAGTTATTAGAATTACTTCCATGCACTCGTTAATGAAGGAAAGATGCACAGATATCCTGAAGGCTACAGAATTCAGCTTCAGTCTGTATAATCAGGAAGAGATTACTGTCAAATCAGAAATGGAGTGAGTATTTGATTACTCCTTTCTAATGAGATCTGACCTGGAATAATAGCCAAGAAAAAAATATTGTTTTCTTCACTGAAACTTTAAATAAAAGCAGTAAATGTCTTAATTAAAATCCATTTAAGGTGGTTCTTTTTGGTGCTTTAGTTTTAACTACCAAGAATATCTGTGGGACTGATATCAATGTGGATTTGAGCATCTGCTGTTTGATGCTGGACAGTTAGAAAGTACTGAGTTCATAGGCATCATCTGTGGAAGGCTGAAATCAGCACATGGAGAGCCTCTGTACAATAGCAATAGAAGCAGAATCACCATATTAAACAATGTCTTAAAATTGTGTGAGATTGACTTAAGATCTTAGCACTTGTTCTGTGCCAGCTTGCTTTCCTATAATGAAAATAGAGAGGTACTCTGAGGTAATTATAGCATTTAAACGAATACCATTTTTCAATTACTTTAAATGTGTACTTTTCTACTACCTTTCTGTAAAAATGAGAGTCTGTTGTAAAGAAGGTTATTTATAGTGTGCTCTGAATGAACATAGTTCTTAATAAAATAAAAGAGTGGGATGTTTAAGTCTGGTCTTTCTACACAGGAGTGTTACTGCTGATTAACAAAAGTCAAACCAGACAAATATAATACATACTATGCATATCTTTCACTTATATTCAGAATAATGCTCATAATGCTGCTTTCACAATTGTTGTTACTGCTTTGCCAATGTACATTTCTCTTGTAGTTAATATTATTTACAGATAGTTTCATTGATCAGACTTTTTGAATTAATTGTGTCTTTTTTTTTTAGGCTGTAACTAAATTAGGAACTGATCTCCTCTGTCTAGGAAAATGAAAGCAAGGTAGGAATACATTTGAACATAATTCTACACTTTATAGCACTTTATGTCAAGAATTTGATATGCTACTTTTTACATACTGATATTATATAGGTGCAAAGGGAATCTAAACCATGCACGTATGTATAAAACAAGTTATGAAGGACAGAATTCAAACGACTGTCAAAGAGTGCAGGTGTCAGGTCCTCAGTAGCAGCTTTTTCTCTACAAAGCCACTCCTGTTGAGACTTAATGATGCTATGTGGTCTGAAGGTCCTGTGCTTACAATTACCTTTCTTGTCCTGGTTTTGCTGGGACAGAGTCCTAGGCCAGATGTGGTTTGCAGGCTGTTAGCAGTTTGGAGTTGGCCAGGGCAGCTGACCTGAGTTGGCCAAAGGTGTGTCCCACACCATAAATGTCATGCTTATTAGAAAAGGGGAAGTTTGCTGAGAACAAGAGCCCCTCCTACCTCGGGTTCCTCCTCTTCCTGCTTCTCCCCATCCCTGGAGGGGCTTGCTCACCATTCTGCTCCCAAGGACTGCATTTCCATTTATTGTGGCTGCTGTATATTCACTGGGCTGAGTATAACTTAATACTAATGCAAATATAAAGTATATAAATATTAGTTTTGCTGTTCTCATTTCAACCTGTGGGTCTGCTCTCCTTTTCTGGCTCTCCTTTCTTGGCTGGGGAGAGGTCATTGGGTGGTAGAACAACTGCTGTAGTTTAGCTCCAGATACAGACACGGCTAAAAGCAGTAAACGGTGAATGATTTGGGCCTTGACAGAGCTGTTGGGGAATGTGACTAGGGACAGCTTGTCATTGTTAGTCCACAACCAAAACAACCTTGATGAACTCAGCTGTGTCCTCCAATGCCTCAGAAACTAGAAATTGTCTCTCCCTGACTCACTCGATTTCAAATAATTAAATGACTGACAGTTTAGTCCACGTACCATGTCCCGGTGAGCTTAGGATGTTGACTCAGTTTCTGATACAAGGCAAGTCTAGTTAGCCATTCTGGAACTAGTACTATTATCTCTATAGGATCTTAATTCTGCTCTTATTCTACAGCACTTTCCAGTGTGAAGGCCCTGCAAGGTGACAGTCCTCTTGCACACCCTCAGAAATATTCTCAGATCTCTTTTTGAAATAGCCTCCTCCATCCAGATTCTGACCTTTGAGAATTAAGGTCATTTTACACACCTTACGGTAGCCTGAGTAGGGGACAAGAATATAACAGAAGATGTAGCACAACTCAGATGACGGATGGGAGAATTATGTTTAAATGTTAAAATTTGCACAGAATTTTTAGTAGGTGAGCAAATGTGTTCACAGATTTGCAGGTGTGAGACCTGAGAAAAGCACTTCCCTAACTTCAAAGTTTAGTCTGATGTGCTTGTTACTGAGTACTGGCATAAACTTACTTTCTAATACTTGCTTCCTCTTCTACGTATGTGTGCTTGTGTACTTTACTGAATTCGGGTGCAGGTGATGTGGTGTCAGAATTCCCAACTAGATTATTTACGTTGCATATCTTAATCACAGAGTCACTAAGGTTGGAAAAGACATCTTGAGATCATCTAGTCAAATCTAAACCCCCCCCCCAAAAAAAAAAACACCAAACCAAAACAAACAAAAAACCCCACAAACCCCCCAAAAATCCCCAAACCCCCCAAGTTCTATGAATGTGAAAGTTGCAGCTGTTTCCAAAGAATTAAGTCTTTAGCACATGGAATTTGCAGATGTTTTTGAGGAACTCATATTCTTCCCTTGCCCTTTGTTGCATCCTGTTGAACGAGGATTTTGATTCACAGACTGAAAACTAGCAAGCAGTAGTTTTCCAGGTGATACTTGATTTAGTGTGCAACTTCTTTTTTTGTTTTTTTTTTTCTCTAGGAACAGTCTACTTAAAAAAATCTTAGGGTTGTGGAATCAAAAGGTTTGAAGTGAAAAAAAAAATTGCTGCTAACAAGTTGTATTTTTTTGATCTAGTATTAAAATGTCAAAGCTGAAGGCTTCCCTTCAATAAATTCAATGTAAAGTATCAGAATAAAAGCTATGCCTCTATAATCATTATTTTTGAACACATAGTAATATATATTTGCTTAAAAAATAGAGAGCGCGAATCATTATTTCAGCAGATCCCTACATTGCTGAAACTGCAAAAGATTCAAGTTAAAGTGTGTGAAAGCCATCCTGCAGGCTAATTGTTTCTTCAAGCCCCAAGGCAACTCATGATGTCTCCATGGCAACTGTTCTTTACTTTTTTTTATTTAGAAAAGTGTTTACTCCTCATACTTCACATATTTGGTATAAGGAAAACCTAATACTGAAGAAGGTTAATAGCCAGTGGCTTTTCCTTTTGCAGTATTTCTTTTAGTGCAGGTGTTGTGATTTCTGTTCTTAACTACATTTTTATAATCAAGTAATCATTACATTTTATTTTTGTGCTGCATAATACTTATTGGATAGCAAAGAAAATTATTCCATTTTCTTACATCATTATAGTGACAATTCAGCAGATTCTAGTGGTTTGTGTGTAGTTTCCATGTTAATTTAGCAGAGATATCACAGCGGTGATGGTGATTGACATCAATACCAAATCTGAGCATGACCAGCCAGGTTCTTTTCAGATTTTCAGTCCACATCATGTGTTTGGTACCTGGTTATTTCACTGACTATAAACTGGTGCAGAATGAGAACTAGTCTGCTGAAACTGAAAGGGAGCCCAAGTTAGTGAGGGTGAATAGGAACCTCCAAAAGCTCTCTGTTCATGCTGGCATATTCAGGAGATGAATATCTAGTGTGTATTTGCCTTGCAAAAGAACTTGCTAAAAGACTGCAGACAACTCATTTCACCTCTGTAACTCAGTTCCTGCATCTACAGGTGGTACTAGTGATTTGTTTTTGCAAAACACTGCAACATCTGCAATTTTGAAAATAGATGAATCTTAGCTCAAAGCTTTTTGCTCTTGGTGAATAGTAACCAAGCTGCTTTGTGGAAATATTTTGCTATTGTCAATTCTTGCCTGTTAGTGTTTATTTATGCTAATGATACCATGACTCTGTGGCTATTTCAGTCACCTGCACAGCTTTTGTAGTTGCAGTAATTCTAGAGAGCTCAGCAGTTTGAGTTCTGACTTTCTGATCATTCTATGATTCTATGATTGTCAATATAGTATTTTTGTTAGAGTTACTCTGATTGTATTTCTTCATATTTGATGAAGACATGGTTAGATCTTTTGGCTAGCTGTTCCTACCTGTACTTTTACCTCACAGCTAAAATTTGTGCCAAGATAACTCACATGTGAGCTTAAAGTGGTTGGTAAGGATCGTATCTTCTATGTGGCCTTCTGGAAGGGACTGTGAACTGAATGAAGAGGGATAACTGAGAGGTGAGAGGGGCTCCTAGTGTTGTAATGGTTCTTTGGCTCGTAGCAGGACTCAACAGAATTCAATAATTGCTAACCTATTTCTACAGTTTTATGGTACTTCTCAATAAAATATAAGCTTTTCAAATTTTATTTTTTAAAAAATCTTGCTTTAGTATTTATGGAGATTATTTTCCTGCAAATGTTTGAGTTTAAAGTCCACTTTGCAAGAGGTTTAAAGGTAAGCCCTTATTTAAACACTTTATCAAATTGAGATCTGTCCTCAGAGCCCCATTCTGCCTTCTTCACCCTCTCCCTGAGAAATATGAGACCAGCATGGTGATGACTAATCCTGCCATTATTCTTGTGGTAGTGTTTAGATGCATCAGCGAGGAATATTTTTAAGAACATTTCCTATTGTTTGAATTAATCTTTAATAAATCGGGGAACGAGAAAACTGCTGTGTGACCTTGATCAAAAATAACTCACTTCAGATACCCAGTACAGAGGAAGCACTTCCCACACAGTTTAGAGAGTATAAATTGTTTGCCCAGAGTAATCATCCAGTAATTATCACATCTATAAAGAATTTGTAATTTGTTTTTACAGAAAATATACAAACAACACCCTTCCCCCAAGTGCCTAATAGTAATAATTCATTTTATCAGTAGCAGCTTGATAATAACAAACTGCCAGTCTGTGTTCTAGCTGGTACGAATAAGAAATTTCAGTCCCCTGTACTAGTCCTAGAGGAGTATAGAGGAAAGCAGAATAAGATGGGCATTGTCTCTGCCTGAATGCCAGTTGTTAAACTGTTTTAGTGGAAGTATTGCAATCAGCTTGCTTGTGGTTTTATTTGCACCATGTAGCACAGTCACATCTATGTTTCCATGAAACTGAGCACAAAGTAGTTGTTAAAACAGTTGCCCAGAGAGAAAGGGATTGGCTTAAAACATGTTTATTGTAGTTTTTTTTTCATTTGCTTTGCTAATAGCAGTAACAAACACGAACATACTATAGAGTGGATGTGTACTATTCATAACAACATTGTTTTTTTCTAAAACCTAGTAACAATAGCTTTTGTGGTATTTACTTAATATTTACATTTAATACCAAAGAGATAAGCTCTAATGTTCTAGGTATATTAGAAATATATAATAAACAGTCCCTGCTTGAGAATCCCAGGTGATCTATTTAATCCTAACTTGTTCATATGCCCTATCTATTACAAATGACATTTCTTATATTTGGTATCGCCATCTTTGAAGTCTTTAGATCAGGAGCATTCAGAGCTAAGGCCTTTGCATTTGTTTTTTGTCAAAAAGGAAAAAAAAAAAAGCACGATCTGCTTTAGGAGCTTTTGGGCCTTCTAAAGAACCTGGAAGAGGAGAATTGCACACTGTTTGCCAGATTGGTAATTGTAGAAATAATAATACTAATTACACACTTCTCAAAGACTCATCTCTGCAGACAGAAAACCTGCTTGGGAAAAAAAATCTGGCTTTCTGATGCATTCTCAGTGCTCCTAAGTGCTCCTTATCTGCACAAGACAACAATAGAGAATCTTCCATCAGAATTAATAGTAAAATCAAATTCTGGTACTGTTTGCAATCCTAATGGATTCTACATCCATATCTCTGAGGTTTGTCCCTTATACAGAATATTTCCAAAAAGAAAAAAAAAGTGAGACTGTATAAAATAGAAGTTAAAATTTAAAGAATTCAAGAATGCATAATCCTCTCCTCATAGCAATTTTAACTCCTTTGCTGAAAGTCCAGTCTTAGAAACACAAATGTTGACTTCAGTAAGCATTTTGAACATGGCATTGTGTTAAGACTTCTAGGCTTAATTTGAAATGAACAGAAGTTGAGTAGTTGGTGGAAATCTTTAAGTACTATTTGTACCAGGTAATATGTTTCAAGTTAAGAATTGAGATGCCAATTAAAACATACATATGCAGGGCACAGGAGGGCAATGATCAGTGACTGGTAATCTAAATAGAAAACATGGGGATGTGGGTTAGAGATACTGAATAAGTTAAAATGATCCTAAACAATATAACATCTTTTTTTTTTTTTTTGCCTTAAGCAAAAACCTATGTGGAATAGAAACAGCTAATTAACACTCATTTGGTAATATTCACAGTCTGGAGGTCTTTGCTTAACTTGCCTATAGCCCAAGGTGTCCTTAATTGCTAAAACTCTCAAAGTCAGTTTTTTTTTTTTTAAACCAAACAAACAAGCAAACAAACAAACAAAAACAAACAAACAAAAACCCCAATAAACATGGTGTCAGTAAAGTCTAGCATAGGTTGATTTTTTTTTTTTTTTTTTTTTTTTTCTTTCTAAAAAGGCGTTTTTCCTGCCACAGATGAGAAATGACATATCTGGAATACAGGCAAAAATCAATGTTTTGCTGGCACAAACTTCAAAATAGTAGATCTCACGTGCAGTATCTACCTCATTTTATTGACTAGTGCTGTACTGACCCAGTTATCAGTGCAGCACTCAACTTTGGGTCAGTAATTGTGGAGGGTTATGAAAGATGGAAATGGGGGAAAATGCAGAACACTGAAAACAAAGGGGTACAATTACTTTTCTTCATCATTTTATTAATTTTCCACTCCTTTTGTCCAGGTACTAAAATGACGTATGTTTGCCATGAATTGCCTAATAACTTTATTTTGAAGAGACTTGCTAATGTTAAGTATAAAAGGAAGTTACCTTGGAAACAGATCCCTTGCTGGACCTTCAGTTTTATTGCCGTTACCACATATAGTTCATAGGTGCAGAAATACTGTGTAATGTAGGGTTTGCAAGCAAAGGTAGGAAAGGAGCAGTAGATTACCTCATAAGAACAAAAATCTGCTTTCCATAAAAAGACCTTAATTTTAAAAAAATTGTAGGAAAGGGGGAGGAAAGGAAACACAGAACTCACAGAAACAGATTGCTTTTTATGGGTGTATTTTTAGTGCTTTTCATTGGTAACAATAGCTGTGGAAAAAGAGCTGCTCTAATATTTTTTTACTCAGTGTATTTTTTTACCTCATACTGAGTATGGTACAGCTTGTGTATGTACAAATATACATAGATACAGGGCTAATACTTAGAGATTTTTAGCATGGCTTCAGTCATTTAGTACATTAACTCCCATTTAAACTTTACCTGGTGTTGTCTTTTAAAGTTAAATTTCTCTAGAAGGGTAATAGGAAATAACCTGTATTGTTTTTCCATTAGTTACAAACATCTGCTAATTTAAATCCACCTGGTGTTAGTTTTTTCTCTACTGTAGAGGAACATAAAAGCAGATTTGATTATTAGAGAAATAAATATTCTCCTCTTGGGTAAAGAAAGAGGTGTATTCCTTCTGGTATGTCTGAGGATGTAAGGAAGTGTCAGGATACCTAGTCAATCCCACATTCTGTTGGTGGTGCCACATCATCCTGATGTAGGTCAGGGTTAAAGGACCACAGCAGAGTCCTCAACACATAACTTACACTTTTTACTTCTGAAATGTTCTCCTTTGGTATTGTAGATATAATGATTACAACTCATAATACTAAGAGAACATGTTCCTCCTGCTCACCAGCATGGGAAGCTGCACATGCGTGCACCTTTACTGTATATATTGCAGGTAAATGGAGGTGTTACGTTGACTGTATCCAAAATCACATCAGCCAGAAAACTTTACAGGAGAAAGAGGAGAGATTTTGATGCAGGTTTGTCTTTGGAACTGACACAGGTTGCAGATGTGAAACTAATGCATTTCATAAACACCATTTTTAGTTTGATTTTGGCCTCCTGAAGTAACAGATAGGATACTTTGCTTCATTTTCGTGTTTCTCTGTATTTATATGGCTCTGCTTTTTTGTGTCATTTGTTCTGGAGCCTTTGGAGATCTTCGCTGACAACCCATTAAAGCTGTCAGGATTTTTTTCTACATCATTGCCTTTAACTCTACTCCTGTCTCATTTTTTCCATCATATCTCTGCTCTTCTCTGTCTCTCTTGCTGTTGTGTTTTTCTTTTTATTCCCATCTGTCTTGCTGCTTTGCTTTCTGATTCATTATTTGAATTAAAGTTTATCTCCATTTGATGAAGGATCAGAGGCATGATTTAGGTATTTTCTTTCTTCAAATACTGACATTTATTCCAAATTGTGTGAGTATCTATTGAATCCTTGGAATTTCAGCAGAACATCGATTACTACTCTGATGTTGTTTGAAGTTAAAAAGACTGTCAGGAGTGTAGGAAAGAAAAGATAAACAGGAAGACCGTTCTGAATTTGACATGAGGAGAAAGCACACTGGAACAAAATAAAATCCCTGAATAGCAAAGCCTTATAAAAATAGACAAGGCTTAAATCTGGGGGTGTACTTGTGGCATGTGTTGCAGAAGCTCAACACTTCTATATTTTTATTTATGATTTCTTGAATAACTAGGAAATATATAAAATAAATACTGTTTATTTATAATACAGATAGATGCAAAATGTCTTGAGCAACAGGAGCTGTTTAAAATCATGCCCTGAATTCGTTACACTCAGATGGAACAAGATTTCCAGAATTGACGAGTAACTTTGAGTGTCTACATTCTCAGGTCACAAGGGGACTTGTGCTAAGACCTTGCTGCATATTATCTATATCTCTTCCCCTAAATATATTCCCAGCTGGGCAGCAGAAATGGAAGCACACCGAATCAATAAAAACTGCTAATTTTGCTTTGAAGGAATTCTGGCCAAAAGCTTCCTAATCTCCTCACCTGGGGTGTTCTGTTGTAGAAAGATCAAGAAGATAAAGCATTTTATAAGAGACTAGTAAGAGAAATTGTCGGCTGTATTCATTACTGCTCCTTCAGTGGTGTCCATGGACTAGCTTGGCAGGATACGGGCAAAATGTTTCCATTTAATGTGTTATCAATGGGAAAAATGGACAAGAAGGTACTGTAGTATAGTCTTCATATGATTATAGTGTAACTTACCTGAAAACACAAGTGAGTTAATTGTAGAATGCCTACTTGAAAACAGTTCTGTTATTATTATATTGCATGGTAGGTCACATTTGCTAACTCAGGAACGATAAGCCCTTGAGGAAGTTATTAATTTGTTGCTGTGCACTGTCATTCCAGTCTCTGATGGGATGAGGCATCAGAATATAGAAGTTGAATGGTAAAAAGTGTGACAATGGGACAGCAGCTTATACCTGAGGCAGCACTGGATCTGACCTCAATATAAATACCTGAGAACTTTTATGTATAGGCTTGGATCTGGAGCTCAACATAGAGGCTTACATGTGATATCTAGTTTCAGTGATAGGAAATACTGCAAACACTCACAGCTGTGCCTCTTGGAAATTATCTCATTGATCTTCATTTCCATGGTTATGTTTATGGCTTATAGCTTCAAATGTATTCCTATGAACTTGTATGAATATTCACATTTGTATGCGTAAGACATGCAAAATTCATCCTATAAAGGTGTTATTCTGACAGACCCTTTCTGTTGCAGTAGGCAGGAATAAGGGCAACGTTACTTGTTGCTGAGAAGATGAGAATGACTAATCTATTTGACGGAGAATAAG
>NW_008598090.1:0-61856 GCF_000691845.1 Merops nubicus
CCCCCGTGAATTTTATCTTCAGGAAATAAAAGCTTCTAAAGTATAAAGCAGGGGGGGTTGGTGTGGAGGATGCAGCGGAAGACAACACACTCCCAAACCTTTAGACTTACTAAAACTTGATCTATAAGCTATTCAAAGCATGGCTCTATACAACATAATTGTGACATGGCTTATTATGATGGCCTTATAACCTAAATCTGTAACTTTCTGAAGAGTAACATCCTGAAAGTGTTTAAGAAAAGCCAGACCTATACTTATCCAACTATAATTTCAGAACACATTATTATTGTGAAAAAAAAAAAAAACCAGAAAGGTAGTCTAACTTATAGAGACAAAATTAGTTCCATCTCAAAAACCTGGACATATCTCTCATGGTGCTGAGGATAAATACACATGGGAGAAAAATAAGCCTTTGGAAAAATAACGAGCAAAGAGAGATGAGAAGGAAAGTTGTGTTCTAAGCTGTACTCCAGCATACTGCCAGCTTCATATTTGCTGAGTATTTCCTTATAATTGTAAAAATCTGTTTTCGTATATAGTCATGGAGTGGTGAAGATGTTACTTTGGATCACCAGCAACTGAAAGCCATTAATCAGCTTAGCAACACACACACACACATATTAAAAACACTTTTAAACGTTGTCTGTGCTTCAGAAGGGGAGTAAGCACCTCAGACATGATTAAATCCAGCACCTGACCTATAGTTCAGTGAGTGTCTCCTTTGAATAGGCAGCAGTACCCCTATAAGTGCACACACTGTACATGTTACCCTGGTTTACATACTCAAAAAAGATTTCGTTTATTCCTGTCATCATGCTTTCAGAGTACACATTTATTATGCATTACCTGAACAAAATTCATAATCACTGGAATGCCTGTGAAGCCTCCTCCATGCATTGCATGTGGAATAACATGAAATGCAAATTTCTCATTTACATGATAGTTTTCAAGCATGTGCATGATCCCACATTTGGTCCAGAAATATTTTATGTTCGACTTCTGTTCATATAGAACTCAAACATCAACAGTTAGACCAAACAATGCAAAACCACACAGAAACAATTAATTAAGCAGTCACAGAACACTACCGTTATTATTTCTCTACAGTTATCTCAATCTTGTATTATTCAGGTTATTATAATACTTAAGGTTGAAAAAAGAAAAACATGCAAGGCTTACACTGGACTGTTCTCCCTCTTCTGAAACTGATTTTTCATTTCATACTATTCAGGTCCCAGAAAACCCTGAAAAAAAAAAAAACATAACACATCATAACCGCCCACACATACAAGTAAAACAACAATTGCTTCATGTACATATAAACTCCCTGTGAAGTTAAAAGTGAACCATTACCTGCATTTCATTTTAAGGTAAATAGAAATGAACTACTAAACAGTCAATGGGAACATGTGGTGGCATATGGAGTCTTAAGCTCTCCCCAGGACCTTATAAAAGTGTATTTCATAACTAGATTATTCTCTAAAGGAGCTTAGTACCTTTACTGCAGGCAGTTACTACCTTCCCAACACACTAAAGTTTTAAGTATATTACTTAGTAAACCACTTGTGTATTTCATTATTTACAAATATAACCACAAAACTACTATTAAGTTTTACTTATTGATATTTTCCAGTTTTTTGTTTGACTCCCTTTTTTTGAACATTCACAATGAAACTAAGATTCAATGGAAAGTTCTAAGGCTTTGTCATGTTTTTCTCCATAGCTCAAAGCACTCAAATGAGGTATCGTGCTTCATAATACAGATAGAAATATACTACACTATCCTACATAAATGAAAACAATAACTTGGAAATGTTTGCTCATGCAAGATTTGTATTAAAGACTACATATAGCTTGCAAAATTCTGTTTTGCTTTGGAGAAAACAAGATTAGAACTTGCTAAATCTTACAGAAGAGTACTGCTTGTTTCGTTAGAATATAAATGTAACAAAATAATATTAAATCTCTATACTTGAACATCAAATAAAAGGATGATTTTTGTAACTACTTCCATGCTACATGATAATACAAATTCCTGCAATATCAAATAATAATTTGTGAGATAATTTTGGATTCATTTATTCTACCTGCACCACATATTTTTTATTTATAAATTATTTCACATGTAGCAGACAGTCTTGCATGCTAACAAGGTATTGGCACATGCAGAGGTTTCTAAAACACTGCTGTTATCACCACTACTTTTTAAGTATACAGAAGTGAAAGCATAAACATAGGTACTTCCTCTCATACAAGAAGGACAATAAATTATATTTAAGTACAATTTTAAGTAAATACTGGTTGTTGAGTATTTTTAATATAGATCTTATACTAACTAAGCATGTTCCTAAACTACTGTGGTATTATATGTTTGATAACAGGAAAGATTACTGTTAGAATACAATACTTTTGTGGTTTTCTGTGACCTGTAATGGTGATTGATTGTCTAATTCATAGCATATTCTTTCCATCTTGCTCAAATGCAGAGATTTTACAACTGCAAAATTTCTTCATGCAATTGTGACATAAATTTACATTAACCTGCTCTACAACATATTCTGTGTTTTGGAAAACAATGTCTTACATGATCAAATCAAGGAATTTATTAAAAATCAAACAGCTTTAGATCAAGCAGGCCTAGTACAAAGATATCCTGTGGCTAAAGACAGAAAAACAACTTTGGAGCTGATCTGCAACATCAAAATGAAAGACACTGTCCTTAAAATTATATACCTGGAATAAATTTTTTTAAAACTTCAGAACAAAACTATGTCACAAATATTCTATAAATTGTATACAAATTGCAACAGTACATGCCAACACTTTTTTTTTTATTCAAGAAAATATAATATTTAACCAAGTGTTTATGGACACAGCTGCGCTAGTTTTTCTCCTTAGCTTGACTGGATCACAACAGCTCTGACTTTGAACAGCAGTAGGAAAACAATATGAGATCTGTATAAGCAATCCTGTCAGTTTAGCCACTCTCCTCTGTCACAGCTGGCATTTAAAGCCATTTCCAGTAACTCAAGAACTATGCTTTCAAGATACCTGAATAATAATAGTTCAATTGAGAATACTTCACTCACAGTCCTAAGGCACCCATAACTTCACACAGGTGGAAACTGCAACATTTTAAGTCTTGTGAAGTTATAAAGAGTAAGGTTAGTAATGCATGTGCAACATTTCCATTCCTTCTACAATCACTAAGACCCATCAAGTTCCCAACCAGGTGTGTAAACTTACGAGAAAGTGTTCCAGAAATGGTAACATTTATCATATCATCATTTGCCTTTACTTTGCAGGAAAAACAATTCCTACTATCTGGAGTGAACTTTAATAAGCAACATCAACTACTTCTGATGGTATGGCACTCTTAAAATGTTCCATCCCACACTGTAAATATGACAAGAAAGATCAGTAGCTTCGTTGCTAACAAAGGCTATCCAGTCATGGGATATGAAATTATGTCCAGACTCTGAGACAGAAAGTTAACTTACAAGATGCAAGTTTAAAAAATATACATTTTTCTTCATTTTACAGTTTGAGAAGCTTACTAATTTTATAGACAGTAAAGCCTGTACAAGTGCATAAAATACAATGATATATTAGATGTTTAGTGGGATCTCAGCCTTATCAAGAAATATTTCAGTGATAAATACAGTGTTGTTATCTAGATATTGTTTACAATAAAATTTGGATATATCAGCCATATTTACCTGAATTTTGAAAGTCAGCATCTTCTATTTTACTACTATGCATTTACTAAATTTTTACTCCAACTAGTAAGATCTGTTTAACAGTAGATTTTTCTACAAAGAGTACTGAAAAGTGCTGTATGCAAGTTATTCACTACAGTAGGCAAGAATTAATTTTGTTCTGAACAACTCTGCTATAAAAAGATATGATTACAATTAATTAAGTCTGACAGATTTTAATCATCACTCTCATACTTTTACCCTTTCATTAAACTGATATCATTACAATACAAGCTGTCCTATTGAATCATTTATCAGGCAACAGAATACTTGAACTAGCATCAGAGCATTTTGTAGTCTAGAATAGTTGGGAACATATTAGACTAACAAATTTAGGAGTGTTTAAGCACACAATTACATTTGCTATCAGCTATAGACTTCATGAGACCTTTTTTAATGATTCACAGATGCCTCTGAATAGAATTATAATCAGTGGTGGAAATAAAAATCAGTCATACCAGTGCTTTTGTTCAAATTATTTTTTTTTTCTCCCTATAGAAAGTATCACAATGTATTTTGGAAGTATAAGAACATTGAAACAGTCCAACCCTGAATTATAATACACCTCTTCTGTATAGTAGAAAAATATATTACATGTTTACATTGTCTTGCATCTAAAAATCTAGAATATCTCCACAGAGATTACTGAAATAATCATGTACAGGGAACACAGGACAGTTCCTACTAAGGATAAACATGAAAACAGGGCAGGAAACAGAAAACACAGAATTAAATTGAAGAGCACCACGCTTTCCATAATCTGAATTTTGTGATTCAGCATTCCTTATGTAGATAATTTTTAACTAAACTAAGAAAACTACTAATCTGCATATGCAGAATATTTATTTTGATTCAAAGGAACAGGAGGAGAAAATAAATAGAATAAAAAAGCTTGTAGGTCAAGATAGACCTACCTTTCAAGACAGAAATATTACTTAGCAGCCACCATCATAGGCAAAGCAGACTCAGCTTGGGGCAAGTTAACTTTAATTTATTGCCAATTAAAATAGATTCAAGGAGCGAGAAAAAAAGACAAACATTGAACTAATATATTTCCTCCCCACTTTTTTCAGACTTCACTTCTTCATCCTAGACTCCTCTATCTACCCCAAAGTGCCACAAGAGGATGGGAGTTACAGTCAGTACACATTGGTTTCTCTCCTCTACTCCTTTCTCACAATTTCCTCTACTCCAGCATGGGTTCTCCACAGGCTGCAGTCCTTCAGAAAACCAGTTCTACCGTGGGCTCTCCATGGGCCACAATCCCTGTCAAGAAAAATCTACTCCAGCATGCACTCATTGGCTTCAGTCCATACTCCAGCATTGGTTCTCCATAAACTGTGGGGAAAAGTCTTTCCTCAATGCCTGAAACACCTCCTCCTACTACTACTCTGCTGTTTCTCACTCTTTTTATTACCTTCTCCTTTGTCTGTCCAACATTTTCTGCCTTTTCTTAAACAGGTCTTCACAGAGGCAACAACTTGGCTGATGGGCTCAGCTCTGTTGTTTGGTGAGTCCATTGCAGAGCCACCTGGAAATTGTTCTCTCTAACAAGAAGCAGTCTCCAGCCTCTTCCCACAGAGGCCACACCTGCAGCCTCCTTGCCCTGCTACCAAAACCTTGCCACAGGTACCCAAGACAAGTATCAATTAACAGAAATATGATGACATAAGAAATTCTTCTTCCAGAGTTCACCTACTGGATAAAAATCAGCTCACTTAAACAGAGTAAGACAGAAGCATATACTTCAAAAGTAACATATAAGTGTAAATAAGGGTGATTAATATATATATATGTACACCTTTAAATATTTATGCTTTCTTATAGCTATAGTAACTTAAATTTAACCTGCAGTCAGACTCTAGCTCTGAAAAAAAAAAAAAAATGAATCCTGAAAAGATACCTATTCTTTACAACACACAACCTTTTCCTTTACTTAAAGTGTGTTTACATCTTCCAGGATAATGATACTGTGGGATTTCTGTTTGTAGTCAGTACATTTCATAATTTGAAATCCATTTTTCTCATTAACTCTACAGTCATGTGGTAATTTTACCTTATGTTATAAGAAAACAACCCAAACTTTTATATATAACAGTTACAGTGTGGCTACATTAAATGTTACCTCAAAAAATTTACAATCAGAAAATTAAAAAGTTTCTTTATTTTAAAGAATGGCAACTACATTAGATGCTTCTACCTTGTTCAATCATTGCTCTTTTGCTTTAGTATTTATTAACTTCACAAATCTTTTACTTCTTAAATACATGTTGCTAAATATCCTGCACGATACGTGAAGCTTGGCCAGGTAATGTTAATGAAAAAGGAAGCAATTCTACAAGATGTGTTACTCATTTGTACAGATTTTTGATGGAGTATCTGATATGCAAGATGGATGCTTAGAATTCCCCCCCCAACAGACCTGTCAAGAGAAAGCTTTCAGTCCACAAGCCTTTGCAAGACAGCCATTCCACGTGAATGTACACTGTTCCTTCCTGTCTTTCTTCAGATTTGAGGAATGCAAAAGATGCATTCCAGTGATACAAAACTCAGTAATGAGTATAGGTATGATCTGGGAGTCTACAATAATTTTTAAAATTTCGTAGTGAAAATAATAATCTCCATTAAGTCTTTTACTGTTGTCACATAGTTTAGAAACTTCCTGCCAAAGAACTTACTCTCGACTACTATCAATGCTTAAAAAGCCAGCCCCTGGGCCAACAAAGATGCTGATGGATGCCTTAGATGTGAACATTTACCTGAGGGGATAGTTAAACATGCAGTGCTCCCATGCATAAGGTAGAGGGTCCCCTGAGTTCCCAGCAGAAGTTCAGTAAATCAGGTGTAATTCTGTGTCTTATCTCCTATGCTCACAGATCACTTACTTATTTTACTTTAGACAGTCACTGGTTAAAAAAAAAAAAGAAGGCAACAAATGAAATACTGGAATAGAACTAGTTACACAATTAATAAAGTTATATCTATTTAACCAGCTCATTTTAAAGAGCTAACATGCATCTATTTTCAACTTAAGTATCTCATAATTTCTTTTAAATCTTAAATCACTAATTTACTTAATGTCTACACACACACACAAAAAAAAATAAAACCAAAAAAAAAAAAAAAAAAAAAAAACAAAAAAAAAAAAAAAGAAAAAAACACCACAACACACCATGATGGCATTTGTGATACTTCCTAAAAACATTCTTTCAGCTGTGGGCAGAAACTATAAATGGAAAATCTGAGCTAAGCAACAAGTTATTCCAAAAATCTAAAAAAAAAATTTCAAATTATGTAAAACTGTAGTCATTGTACGATTTTAAGTTTATTTACAGTCAGAATATACTTTTTTAAAAGCTAAGCTAGCAGATATTGAAATTGAAACAATGAAGTAATTTTATAATGCTGATGGATCACATCACACATAACTGAAATTTTTCAAGATAATAATCCACTTTGATATAAACAGACTCACATTTTCAAGGTCAAGAACTGTCTATAAAACTTCCAACAGGAAGCTCCACAGACAACTATATCATATTTCTTTAAATACTTGTTACAGGAAATATGGAACAATAGTTTTGTGAGCACTAGGGAAAAAAAGCAAAGTGTTAAAGGCAACGATGGAATAATCATATTCAAAGCTATAAAGGTGCATATTAAGATTTGAAAATATCTCACCAGCCATTGAGATTTTAATGTTATTTTTAACGTATGGTAGTGTTTATTGTGGCAACTAAAGCAGCAAATATTACATCTGCAGACTTAACAAGATACCATCACATAAAAAAAGCACACCTCGCAAGATGCAAATTATTACAAATTTCATACTGTTTTGTGAAAATTACTTTTCCCTAATGTGTAAATACCGCCTACTGTGAAAATCATGTTCCATACTATGATGATGTTCATTTAAGCATGTTATTTCTATATGTTTGCACACCTATACCATTTTGTTTTCCTACAACTTTAAAACATTTTTTCTCCAACATGACAGTTCCAAAAATAGACAGAACTAGAGACTGAAAATCTGTATCGTTTTGCTCTAAGAAGTGTCAGATGTCAGTTTTGGTACTGATGGTTTTTACAACACTCTCTGAGCTCTGCTGACTGGAGAAGTGTTTTTAAACATTTGAAGTACTGTCAAATTAGTTGGTCTTAAGTATTAGCAAATATACTAAAACAAAATTCTGATCCAAAACCCACTTAAACTGTGTGAACTACTATACACACTGCTTCCATTTCTACTGGCTAAAATTAGATTCATTATACGCAGGATAAAGTGAAACTGTACAGCTGTGCTCACAGTTGTGAGCTTCTCCTCCCCCTCCCCGCCCCCAACTTGCTCAAGCATACCTAGGGAATCATAGAGACACCCGAGGTTCCAAAAAAGTCTTCATGCAATTACTTCTCAGCAACGTTTCAACATATTAGTGCCATATTTACACAAGTATCTCTCAGAGCAGTTCAGTATTAGAGCATTGAAAGAACCTTGTTCAGGCTTCTGCTTTTTTGTTGATAGCATTAACTACTTACAACTAGTTCAAACTTAGGCACTTCACAATAAAATCTTAACCTGAGCAGATAACATTATTTATGCAGTCAATTTATTCTTTAACATAACTGATAAATTTCTACAGTAAAATATGGCTTCCCTCTCAGCCATATAGACCTAAAACCTAATTACTTCAATGGACTTAGTCTGGACTTAGACTTAGCTTAATCCAGAGTTGGACCATCTTTTACACATAGATTAAACAGCCCATATCACAGTCTACCTTTTTTTTTTTTCTTTTTCTCCATTTACTGCTTGATACATCAAAGCACAGAACTTGAAAGTGGTAGCATTTTTATATTAAAAACAGTCCTGTCACTTTCTGGCTCCTGGATATTTTTCTGTACACAACATGCACGCACACCAAGCTTTTAGCAAGTCCTTATCTCCTTACATTTATTTTACAGACTGAAGAAAGAAAAGCTTAAGTCCAAAATGTCTTTATTTAATACATTTTCAAAAATTGTAAACAGGTGATTCTCCCAAAGCTTACTCTCATTCAATCTATAACTCCCTTTGAAAGAGACATAGTATTTCTGTTTGTTTGTTTGTTTGTTTTCCAGGTAGTAGACCAATTTCCATAAACCATGTGTTTACAAATGCATTATGCAAATCTTACACTATGAGAACATTCAAGTGATTTGTTATGTTTGTGGTTAAGACACAACACATTTTTACGAAATAAAGACAGAGTAGTTCAATTTCTATTATGGAAGCTGGAAAGCATGGAAACTTTCTGTGGAAAGTAATGGAGCTTTTCCTACTGGTTCAATAAGGATTGGATAAAGTACTTAGATTGCCTGCATGAAGTCCGGCTATTACTAAGCCAACACATCTAAACAAGTGTTCAGGACCTTAAAAAACCCACAAGTTAAATTGTCAAACTTTAATCTCTTCATAGTAAGTGAATTTCTCATGCTTCTGCTATATTAATGTAAGCACAGGTAGTACTATGTGTATGGGTCCTACTAATTGTACCCTCCGATCACCAGACAGTACAATTTGTTTACACAGGGAGCAACAAAGCTGAACTTAAGAGCCATACAGAAATGGCAAAAGCAGATTAATACTATTTTCCTATCTGCCCTGTCCAGAAACAACAGATATGTCTATGTTCTTTGGAGAGTCACTCCAGCAGCTGATGAGAACTATGGCACAATGCTTAAAGGCAAATAGCCCAAAACCTCCCTACCTCCCAAATCAGACTAAAAGTTTAGAAGTGTCCAAAATTTGCTATATTAGTACTACCTGTCAGAGATTTTTCTTGGCCTCTAATAGTCCAGTTTTTGAGAAACTTTGACATGAATTACAATATAGCTGCAGATACCAAAAGCTACTTCTATTAAGTTTTCTTTATGCAATAAACAACCTCTTCCTGAGAAATAATATAAAATGGTATTTCACCAGTATCACCATGTATCAATACTGCCTCCATCAAACTAATTTAATCTCCAAAAAGCTCAACTAACTTGCATATTGTAATTAATATCATGCTCAAAATAGTTAATGATGCTAAATTATAGCAATCTTTTTAAAAGGGTCAAATTTGTCGATCTCTCTTTAAGCTATAAACATCAGGCATGAAAATGAATTGGTTTTGAAGTAACACTAATTCTGAAAGATGCCACTTAAGAAAATTGTTTCCTTGCATAATTTTTTATGTTTAATCAAGCCACACAGAATTGTAACTGATAGCAAATTGAAATGTTGTGTCTCTTCCTATTGCTGAGCTGAAAGCCCTCATTTTCTTCCTTCAAGAGTTTTCAGAGAGAAGACCCTTCATCAGACAGGCTTCAAAAGGATCTCTATAGGTAGGCAATAGAGTACAGCTTTAAAACTCTATTAACACAATATTGTTTCCTCACTGTTAAGACATATTTTTATTAATGTGTAATTTTAAGCCATCCTAGATGTATTCCCACAATGACAACACTACATAGATTGGCACCAGCAGCTGCCAAGTACAAATTCTTATAAGTTCCTATAGTACTAGTTCATATGTTCTCACTTCCAAAACAGATGTCTTGAAAGGTCACTCTACTACCTGTTGAAATTCAAAAAGGTAATCCAATGAAAAGAAGATCAGGCAGATATACTAAATAATCTGCAAAGCAGCATTAATTTATCAGCAAAATTACGCTTTTTCTGATGCTCTTCAGTTAATAATAAAAATGTCAGATTTTAAATAGCATAAAAAGTGTGTTGATAACTACATTAATATTTGTATTACACCTTTCACATTTTATCCAGGTACAGAATTAACTAAATCTAACAACGTTCCTGCAAAGAAATCATACAATTATTTGTGTTTGGATAAAGTTTGGTCATAAATCTGATGGATTATCCACTCTGCTTGCTGTCACACAGAATACACAGTAGAGCTATATAAGGCCATAGGTTTCTGAACAAAAAAGAAAGTTAAAGCCTTTTTTTATTTTGCAGGTTGGTTTCTTTAAGATCCTATAGCTGAATTGTTGCACATCAACAACAACAAAAAAGAAAACAAAAAGCCCAAACACCAACACATGTTGAAATACTCCTATGAAGTTCTCTGAAGTGCTCTTAACAATATTTGTTCAGCACACAGGTTTCTCAGTCTGAAAGAATACCTGGGAAAACTCACAGAAGATAATGTAGAAGCTTGCTTGTGAATAAGCAGTTTCAACATATTAAAAGAACAGCAGTTTCAATCAAGACGAGAGTCTCATTAGGACATTACAAACAAAAGTAACCTCGATAGGGCATCATAGCAAATTGGATAGTGGGAGGAGATGGCCTAACAAGACAAGTCAGTGTAATCACTGGCAGGAGATGTAATCTAACCTACCAAACATCTTGAGAATAACATAGTACAAACCTAATATGCATGAAAAACTGAAACAGGATCATCCCTATGCAGATTCAGGTAAACATTTGCCAGGAGAAGAGTATTTAAACAGAAAAAAATATTACGTCTGCATAAAACTTTTTCAGGAAGCTGATAAAAAATTTTCCTCATTTGAAGAAAAAGAAGTCTGAATATGACCATAATGCAACATGACACTGCAAAAATAGGCAGAGAGCCACCCACAAGGATACCAACACTTCAGGAATACCAACACCTGGAGCATATTTCTTGACCAAAAATAGTATGCAATAAAAAAATTGCATAAACAAGAAGATATACTGATACGTAGCAGATTAAATGTATAACAGTTGTTGATTTGAACAAGCAAGTGCCGCTATCTAACACATTTTATCACCCCGTCAATCTGAATGAGAACCAAACAACAAAAGAAATTAAGCAGCAGCAAATAGTATTCATATGACACATTTCCAGGAGATCTAAGGACCACGTACTTCTATAAACTGATAAATACCAGTGTACAAGGTAAAAAAAAAAGTCATTATGCTTTCAAATAAAAAATTTTAATCTGAAAATTACTAGGTTGGCTATTTATGATGTAATAGAAAGCTCATCAATACAAAATGATTAGTTTTAGTAACTATGTTCATTACAGTTTTGCTGTTAATAGTGATACATTTCATGTTCTTTCAAGGGTTATTACAAAGCCTTTAGTTTGCCTCCAAATTCCTTTATCTATTTTTCAAAAATCACTGTAATTACTGTTGCTAATTCTACAGTGCATTAAAATGTTCTGATCATATCAACAATAATTGATAGAACTGTATCAAACAGTCATTAAAGTCAGTATTATTTCGTAAAAGTATTTATTTTTGACAAACTTATGTGATTTTTCCATTTCATCAACACTGAAAGGTAAGTCTGCATTTGAACATGCCATTCTGAATCCAGAATGAAAATTACTCACATAATTTTGGTCTGTATCAGAAAGCTAGCTGTTGTAAGAAAAAAAAAATCATTTAATGAGAGAACAGAGGATCAGAAATTAACAAAGGATGGGTGGAAGAATGAAAGGTCTAATTCAAGCCACCAAAAAAAAAAGCAGAGGACAGTAGCAGTGAGAATGAACACAATTGGTAGTCATAGAAAGACAGCATATTTTATGCTTGTAGCAATATAAAAAAAAAAAAAAAAAAAAAAAAAAAAGACTACAATAAGCAGAGCAATGCTAGAAAGGAAATTAATGACCTGCATTTCAGGACACGGTGAGGAGGGTGTGCAATATATAGCATGGAATTCATGCAGAATGAGGAAGATAAAGAAATAAACCTTCACTCAGTGAACATTATCTATTCTGTACACCCTAAAGCAAGATCCTGTGGAAAACGTAGTGTCAACATGTAATTAAAGATTGTATCACAAACTATATAGCTACAACAAGGCCATGTTGACATTACCTGCACAATCTTAAATCAAAGCCTCTCAAAGACCATTCTAATGGCTTCCATAAACAATGTAAATACATGCAAATATTCCAGATGGATGCTGAATGTGATCTTTACTGCTGGGTAATCTGAAATCATAAATACATAGAACATGCTAACACAGTATGCCATTCCTCAAAAACTGAAAGGACACATAAATTTTGGTATTTTCCTTAAGTTACAGCAACAAGCTTCTGCCACCTTTTTTGTCATACGCAACAGCACAATTTGTCTCAGAAAAAAAAAAAATTGAAAGAATATAGCAACAGCAACAAGATATTGCACTTCTCACAAGAAGCTATTAATGCTGCCTTTCATGTGCCAAGCAGAATTAACTGTCATAAGTCATCTCTACTACAAGCAGAAAGCATGTTTTTTGTTTGCTGTCCCATTCATCTGTTGTACGTACAACTTCAAACGTTACAGTTTTATCATTCATGAGTATATTACTTTTGACAACCTCACTAAATTATATTTTTCACTAAATATTTAAAATCTATTCTATTCTAAAATCTATTCAACAAAAGTTGTACCTCGTTTTTAAACAAAAAAGATAAACACATTATTTTATTTTTCTTTAAATGTTAACAGAATAGAAAATTCTTCTTACACAAAATGTAACCATAGAACAAGATCATACCTCCCTAAACAGGATGCTCTCTGTTATTAGAACAGGCTCAAGCTCCAAATATAGTTTTGCCTTGAAATTCTGCTTTGAGCATTACACTACTCACAATAAAGTATATATTCACAGACATGCACATGGAATGAACATTTTCTTATACAAATAAGGTTTCAAAGAAGTTCAGTAAAAGAAATACAGTTTATTAAAAAATATTTCCTCCACACTAGAAAAAAAATGGACAAAATTAGTATCTATTCCAAACTGTGAACAGACAAGCTAGTGGCATAATCAGGCTTTCAAGCTGGAATTAATTTATCTCACATTTAAGAATGCTTTATATTTAACTCTGTTATTAATTTTCTCCAAAAAAGACTGAAGTGAAATATCAATTATAATGCTAGCATTGAAAATACATGCTTAGCTACTGCTAAAGTTTTGAAAGGAGGCAAACCATAGTAAATAATTGATACATAGCTTGTTTGGGTTTGGGTTTTGTTTTGGGGTGATTTTCGGGGTGTTGGTTTTGTTTTGGTTTTTTCCTCTCAAACTTTCAACCATGATAGAAGAATGGGATTTAACTCCATGCAGTGTAAACAGCAATGCTGAAACAATAAAGAAAGAAGGCTTTTACTGTTCTCTTCTGGCAACAGGATTATGATTGCATTTTATCTTCAGCCTTACTTCATAGAATTCTTTCAGCAACAACAAAAAAAAAAATCTGAATTTGTACAGACAGTATTCCTCTTGTAGAAAAAGAAAGTGAGATTGTTCAATTGGCACCTAGAGTTCAAACGAAAGTACTGATTAACAGGTCATCATTGCTATATGTTATAGCAATATATTTTTTAAGAAATGGTCATTAATAGTTCAAGTCTCTGTTTGAGCCATACCTTCATGTTCTCAAAGCTAGTATGAGAAAGAACAAAAAATAATAAAAATAAACCCATTAAGTATAAGCTAGCTAATCTAAGGAAAAAGCCCAATGTTACTAGGCTTATCATAAATATCTTGCCCTATTTCTGTGAAGTAAATATCTGTCTGTGTCCTGTATCAGACGACTTTGTCCGTCCTCCAGGTATGCCCAGAGGGCAGTGTAGGCTATAATGACCCATCTGTTCACTACTGGCAAGCAGCAAACTTCTAATGAAGACAGATGTGGGTCACCCTGTACAAGAAGGCTGCAGGGTGCTAATGAATCCACCTAATGGTCACTACCTGCCACTGCTGACTGATTGATGAGGAAAAGGGTTAAGCTTCAAAAGCAAAAGACAAGTATTTCAGGTAGTCATTAGTCTTACTAGGATATCTCTGTTACACTCCCTAATACACAAACACTTTAAAGTTGTCTTCTCTCATTAAAAAAAAAAAAAAGGTTTTATATACATTTCTTTGGACAACTTTAGACAACCTTAAAAGCAGAAACATCATATAAGAAATCTATTACTTTTATTGCTCAGAGAAATGATAGTTCCAAATATTTAAAGTAACTTATAAACACATGACCTCTGACACTAACAGTAAAACAAAAAAAATCTTAAGAAAATAGCTATTAGTAGCAAAACTCTACAGGTACTCATATTTTCTAAATACCACAATCTAACAGTAGTATAGAAAGGAGCTTTTTACAGTGAATTCCATTCACACATACGATTTAATGGATTTTATTTTTCTTTTTAAAATAATGATTACTAAGAAGCTAACAAGGATTTGACTCTGTCAATTTCCGCATGAAGGTGATGTTATCAGAAAAGCCACCTACTTTTAAATAAGTATTGATGCAAATCCAACCATTCATCAATAAAAAAAATAAAAAAAACATGCTCTAGTGAATGACTTTGAGCTAGTTGGGTGAAACCTGCAGTCTCCATTTACCACCTGCCAGGATTCACCAGGAATTCATTAATAAACAGCTGCAATAAAGGAAAGTCAGAGCGCTATCCAGAAGTATAGAGAAGTAATAAAATTATACATAAAGTTAAATCCAGAAAGAAGTATTTCATGTAACAGCTGTGAGAAGTCGATCTCTTGCTTGAAGAACAAATTGATTCAATCAGTTGAGATCCGTTTCAAAACATCACACAAGAATCCACCAACTTAATTTCTCATGTAACTCTACTAACAGTATATAGGAAACCCAAGTATACTAAGTCCTGTAAATTACCCACTGGGAAAAATCCTTTACCAGATATACCAGGTAATGGGTATACTATAAAACACTTCCTGTAGCATCATTAAACCAATAATATGCTGCATCAGTAGCTGGTGTCATAACAATGAGGAAGACATCCTTACTTGAAGACAACAGTTGTTCCTTGACATGCTGATGAGAACAGAAGTTGGTAATAAGCCCTATAACTTCACTAGACCTCTACATTCCTAACTGTAAACAGAACAGCAGGATCCAAGCACATTCATTTTACAAGGCTCAATACATTTGTATGGTGGAGGACAGTGGAGCAGGGAGACAGTAGCATTTTAGGATAAAATGTATTTGAGAAATTAAGCGTATTGTAACATCCTTATCCTATACTAAAAAGAAAAGTGAATTTTTGGCTTGATAGAAGTCATGTAATTTTTAGCCAAGTCATAACATGGTGAAAACTACTGAAGTTTTGATACACATAAGGTAACACCGAACAACTTCTAATTCTCAATATAAGACAAAACACAGCCTTTTCAATTTTTAAGTCACAACATTATTTTTAAACTGAATTGGAAATAGTTGTTGTGAATCTTGTGTATGCATTGAATCTGCTTTTTCATCCATATTTTTTAAAATATGAAACTAATGAGTCAGTGACACTCAAAAGCTTACTGTGCATATAAGCAATGATTTCTAGTAAATAAGGAAATTTATGTCTATTCTGCGAGGGTATAAACTGCAGTTTTGTCTAATATATGCCAAAACAGACTCCAGTGAGTTACCTTTTCAAACAGATTTAAATTCACAGATGATTTACTGTTGTTCCCAGAACTGAAATGATTAAGCAGCCTCAGTCTTTTGCCTAAGGCAACAGAAGCTTTTCAAACTCCAGTAACTCCAATCTATATGATCCTGAGAATTCTCTTTTGCAAGAAGCCACTAACATTACATACAAGATGAAACTAGCTATATATGGTTGATTGATTTATAACAGATGATTTACTGATTTATTCTATGAGAACAAACTAACAGTAGTGAGGTTATGGGAGAAAAAAAACACCAAAACAAAAGAAACCACTGGGAGTGATGGGTACCAAACTTAGATGAAATGTAGCAAAAGAACTGTAATTGTGTATTCATGGGATTATTCAATGTCATTGGCAAATAAAAGCTATCACAGTCTCAAAATATACTCTTAGCAACTAAAAAGAAACTCAAGTGTTAATATCATCGTAATAGCATGTGTACAGAACATTCTGCTGGGGACTGCTTTGTTTTTCAGGTAGCTGACTTGCCTACTGAGGACCTGCAATTTATTAATAAGAAAGACTTGCAATTCCAGTAAAATCTGGTTGTTAGTTACACATTAATGTGTTCCAAATTTTATCCATAATATCCATTTTCCTTTAAATGTGTAATTACAATTGAGAAAGTATAATGTAGCTTTAAAAATTTATAATCCATACAGGGGAGATAATCCTACTTTGTTAAAATTAAAGGTGACAGCACATGGGAGACTAATAGTGCCTAACAATTAAGTCCTCCCATCATTACACTTTTTTTTAAAAGTCTTTTGGAAAGAATCTTTTTTCCTCCATGTATGCGTGCTTCACTTATGTATCATTCTGTTTGCAGAGAAGACAGGCTTACTGAGTAAAAAAAAATGCTGTTGTTAGCATCAGATGTTAAACAAGCACTTAAGTTCAGGACTGCTTAGATGTTAGATAAATAGTATTAGATAAATACTATCTATCGTAGTATTTCCAGGTTTGGATTACCTTGCAAACTGATTTAAACATGTCATTCTGAGGTAAAATGTGTAGATATCCTAAAATAGAAGACTGATACCAAGGTAACATATATAAAATTTTTGATACATGCATTCACACATCATCTGAAAACAAGCAATGGTTCAAAAAAATCTTTCCAAATCTTGCTTTACTTCCTTACACGCTGTCTTCAATTCACATAATAAAAGTTGTTGTTACACATTTCCTAGACACCTTTCTCAAAAAAGATACCCATCGTCACAGATTCAGAAGAATGCAGCAGATCATCTTGTGTCACTTATAGTAACACAGTATATCCACAAGCCACTACTTTTTTCAACTACTTGATTTTGAGAAGATGAATCAGGTATTTACCAGACTGGCAAAATATGCATGTCCAACACAGAGTCGATAACATTGTTTTACTTAGTACAGCAAGTGCCTGTATTTTTAGCTTCAGGATGTCCTGAATTCCATAGGTCTATGTTTAGGTTGCAAGTTCATTAAATACTTATGCATAAACACAGTAATGAAATGGGAAGTGAACAACAAACTTCAAGTTTTTAATACTATTCTATTAAGGCATTAGAGATAATCAAATAATCAAATACAAAGTCAGAATTTGCTTTTATTTTTGCTGTTGACAAAGTATACCCACAAACCTGAAATGTTAATTGTTCTCAAAATAGGAGTCTATTCTAATAAAACCTTCGAGAAATCTGAGTCTAAAAAAAAGAGAACAGAAGTTGGTTAAATTTACAAGCCTTCGATAACAATCCTTTCAAAAGCAGCATATTTACATAAAACTGTCCTAGGCCAAAGCTCCTCTCAATCGAGCTGAACTCTAGGCTTTGAAACATGTTAGTGGTCTTTAAAGAAAGATTATTTAACAATGTAAACTACCTGTATCTTCCTCTATTTGTCTTCAATAAAAATAGGCTAGGTAATTCTGAAGCTTAGAGTAATCACGGCAATATATTTGCAATTATTTCACCCTAAAGAACTGAAGTCAGGTAGTTACTACCAGCCAGAAATCCCACCAGGATGGTCCCAATTCACACTGCAATGGAATGCACCCCATCTTTGTTCCCTGAAATTTTTATAATTTTTCTTTATTATCTCAGAAGATCCTGTTTCATGACACCACATAGCCCCCTGCTGCGTAGCATTATGCCACCCTCTATTTTATCATGTAATCATGATGCACAACTCCAGCTAACTTTAGTATAATATTATTATTATTACAAATACGCAGAAATATAATAGATAAGAATAGGTACAACTCTTGCATACAAAATATTTGTAACTGCAAAAAATATTTTAAAAGATTAAATTTTTTTTAAAAAAAATACCCATTGTCTGTTCTTTTTAAATACATTTTCCTTCCAGAATATTATTGTGAGCACAGAGCACCAGACAAAGGCGGAAGATGACTGGATAGAAGACACTGTAAAGCTTTCAATAGTTTGTGTGTGCTTGATTTTATTAACATTTCACTTTGAATATACACAAAATGAAATATACAAGTGCCTCCATACTTTCAGATTTTTTTTTCTGTTCTTTCTGCAAGACTACTAGAACTTTACCATCGATAACTTTTTCCCTCCCCAACAGTCCTATATTCCTGCACCTCTTTTGGCTAAAATATCCAGTTCCTTACAAAATGTGATTTTTTTCAACCTTAGAAAAGTAATTTATGATGAAACAAGATTATAATACAAATTTAGTTAAGAGCAATCACATTCTAAAATCAGGGAGCAATCCCACAAGCTTCACTGCCTCTTCTTATGTCTTGCTCATGAAACTGTTCATACAAATTTCTATATAAAAAAATGAAAGGGGGAGGAGAATAACTGTTGACCATTAAAAAAAAATCAATTAAGATGCATCATACAGACTTTACATCAAAATATTCTAACCTCTGCAAATCCTAATTAAATTGCAGCTTACAAAACAAAAAAAATTAGGATGTGAAAACTCTCAGTGAGGTCATTTAGAAAACCCCTGTCTTCCCCAGAAGGGACGTTATGGCAAATAAACGGTTACACTGAACATTTTAACATTTGTGAGTCTAAATGAGAATGAGTTGATGATTTAGAGCACTGCAATTTATAGCTTGGTCTTTAGGGGGAACAGTGGGCATGGTAACACTTGTAGGGATGCAAGTCAACTCATCCTTTCATGATAATTTTAAACCTATGACAGAATCACAGAATGGTAGGGGTTAGAAGGCACCTCTGGGTATCATGTAGTCCAACCCTGCTGCTGAAGCAGGTTCACATAAAGCAGGTTGCACAGGATCCCATCCAGACAGGTTTTGAAAGTCTCCAGAGAAAGACTCCACAACCTCTCTGGGCAACCTACTCCAGTGTTTCATCACTCACAAAGTAAAAAAGTTTTTATACGTTTAGGTGGAACTCCTTGTGTTCTCATTTGTGCCCGTTGCCCCTTGTCCTGTTGGTTACTCTTAACCAAACTTGACTAAGAACTTGCAAAACACATTGACATGAAATTCTCACCAGCTTTGTGAAAAAGTACTGTGGAAAGATACTGCTCTGATTAATAGGCTGCATTGTTCACGTCCTAACAGAAATCTGTGGATCCACAGGAAAATAAGTGTTATAAATGCATTTGCAATGGAAAAGGCATAAATTAGCATGTAATCTTCCCTGGGCATTAGCAAATCCAGTTCCAAAGCTCAAGGTCAAATTTGGTTTCAAGACTAAGGTTTGCGGTTACTGCATTCAATCCCAAAGCACAGGGCTGAGTTCAGCTAACTGATCACCTGATTATTTCCCACACACACCCTTTACCTGTGCCTATCTTCCTAGCTAAGGACAAAAAGATACTTTTTACCTAGTCAGTTGTGCTTTCCATACATTAAAGAACAGAGATCTCTTTAAGGTAATTCCAACACAATGCTCATCAACTTAAATTATTGGGATATACGCTGAACTTCACTTCTCACTTAATCCATCCTTTACATAAAAAATTATGCATTAGTACTTAACAGAAACCCAAAGAAAATATTGTCATGATTTTATGCAGCTTGAAAATAAGAAACACCATTCATTAAGTCTTTATTGAACTTTAAAGCTAGATAGATCAATACTGACCACCACCACCCCTCCAAGGCTCCCAAAATATTATCTGCCTCTACCAACATAAAAAGTCATCTTTTTGTTTTTTTATAAATTCCTGCATACAAACACCAGTTTTGCCCTTCTTTCTGAGTCTATCTAGTTTTCTGTATTGCTTCTTACTCAGTAAAAGGAGTACTAGGTCCTCTCAACTCTTTTCTTTTATATAACCTGTCTAGCCCTTTATGTCATTGTCTCTGTCTTATGTCAAGGGCAACTTTACACACCCATAGAAGACTGAACTAGTTTATTAGGAGTTAAGTGATGAAGCATAAAAGAGCTAAGAAGGTACAACCTCACAATTAGACCTCTTAGCATGGCAAACTTTGAATATATGCCAAGAGAACAGCTGCCTCCCACTTATGTAGTTCCACCCATTTGTGTCACTGCTTGGTCCTTTGGCCTTTGCATGAGATAAGGTATTACCTTCCTCATTAATTATCACCTGAGAATATTCAGAATAAGAAACCATGGTTTGCAGTAGATATTTGCAAGACAACCGCATTATTTCAAGAGATGAGATCTCAGACAGGTTTTGCAAGTTTATGATACACTAACACAAATAGTTTCACAATTCTCTGTACAGTTATACAACAGTCTTAGTTACAATACCATTCAGTTGAAAGGTTGAGTAGATCTACATAAAAATTCAGGAGCCCCACAGTTACAGTTATTCTTTGAATTTTAACAAAGCTTTACACATGCATAAAATTAATTTTGTGCTTTTCTCTCAAAACTTTAAATGTTTATATCCTTTGATTCAATAATGGCAGTTACTTGTTCAAAGAAAATCCAATTAGTTGCTCCTAGTGCTCACAGCTTTGAAAAATTCTTCTTGTTCTTATATCACTTATCATCTCAAACTAGTAGTATCTATCCCATCTCCCTTACAATTCTTTCTGAGTGAAAGTAGAAAAACTAAGAATGTACAATGATGAGAGAGTTCAAACCTCGAGCATTTTGCTGGAGTCAAAAGATAAAATGCAGTTAGGTCTAGTAAAGTATTGATTTTTAATTTGTTTTTTAACTGATATCTCTAAAAAAAAAAATATATAAAGCAAACATAGAAATAAAGCATTTTTACATAAGAAAATATATAGAAGTTAAAGCAATTGCCTGTAGCCTAAGCCTTCTCTCTGCATGGATGTCCAAAGGCTCCAGAATTCTGCCATTATATATAACATCTGAAATATTCCATTTATTCAGTTTGAAACAAGTTTATTCTTGCTTGAAAACAAGAGCATAGGCCATTTATTCTAAGTATATTTCAATGTATATTCATTGAATATTAATAAATTCTGAGAAGAGTTATGATTGCAAGTCATTTGATTTCAACTTTGACATACCATTCCAAAAAGTGTGAAAATACTCATCTTCACAATTTCTACAAAGTACAAAAAGCTCATGCTGTTAAATTATTTCACAGGATTGACAGTGAAGTGGAAGAGTAAAAATAAATCTTACGAATTTTCATTCTTAACGAGTTTTCTTTCATTTTCAATACCAATTGCTGTGGTTTTTTTCATCCTGCATATAAAAGCCTTACACCTGAAATGCAGGTATAAATTAGTTTTCAAGTAGCAGGAAAAGGCTGAAATGACATTACCTCCTTTTTTTTCCCTGTAATTCTACTACTTCATGGTTCCGTGGGATGAAGAGGTCGTATTTTTTCTTGCCTTCTTTTCTGTTGTTGACGTTTTCATAATGCAGTGCAGTTTCCCTTTGGAAAGTTAAAGGAGAGATTTATGAGTCTTCATTTTCAAATGCTTATCTAAATACATTTAGTGAAAGCCTAGTCTCCTATTACAAACAGCTGCTGTTCGCAATAACTAATGAAAGTGTAGATTACTCACTAATGGGAGGGGTTCCACAATATTGTACAATTACCCTCTAAACCCACAGAAGCAACACAAACTGGGTTTCAATAACAGCAAAATCAGGTAGCTGTTATCACAGGAAGACTAACAACCACTCAATAGAAAAAAAAAAAATTAAAAGGCAACATACAATTTTTGAGATATGGTACCCTAACACGTACAACAGAGCATCAAGTGAGTTATGATGCTCTAACTCTAATTAACAGTGAAATTAGCCAAAATAGACCTATCTGTATCACAAGTTTTGAAAACTCTCTTGGTAGCAGCAGCTCTCTAGAGAGTTCTTTCATAATTAATTTTAGGAAAGAGACTTCAAAAGGAAATCACTTTAAATACACAAATAGTTTTTAAGACCACTTCATATGACATTCCAGTAAGTCTGGCCAAAACACTGGAAAGGATTTAAACCAAAAAAGATGCTTGCACAGCAAATTGAGACCAGCCAGGGTACAGATAGGACATGCTGAAGTTTATTTTTTTTTATTTTCTCTCTCTAATTTGTAATGAATTTACAGTTGTAGTCTGAAAATTTAGGCCTTTATCAGTTGATAAGTACATAGACAAAAGTAATCTTTAACTTAGAATAAAGTTCCACAGACTTAGGCCTCTCAAAGACATGTAGAAACCCACGTGCTCAGGCAAACATCAACACTTAAATATTCTATAAAACAAAAGCACCTACAAAGCTTAAGAGCCTATAGCTGAGGTAGGCAAATTTGGCACTTAAGGGCAGAATCTCAAAGATGCAAACCAGCAATGGTCTGCAATGACAGGCTTGAAACTTAGAGGCCAGCGTGCCTGTTATAACAGAATTACTTCCTTGCAAACAATTGACATCAGGCAGCATATTGTTCATTTTGCTTCTTAAGCCCATAGAGTCACTGAAAGAGATTCTAAAATCTTGTCTTTCCCAAACCTTTTATACTAACTTCTTCTTCCACTTTAAGTTTGAGGATGCACAATTTAAAACCTTAAGTCTTTTATTTTGTTATTGGTTTTAAAAGAAACTAAAGCTGGTCATTTATACCTGTAAAGCACACAGAAGAGGAAGCAATGGTCCTACTCACATTTGCTAGTACCTTAATTAGCACTTGTAGAGTAGCAGAAATAGATGGTCTACAGTATCTTAATGAGCGCCTCTACAAGAAGTTACAGACAAGTGAGATGCCTTCCTCTTAACACAAGGCTGTGAGCCCAACTAGAAAAAAATACTTCTTTCCATTCTTTTTGAAGTGAACCATTTGGAAGTTAAGAGAAGGGGCTAAATTCAGTTAACGAGGATCAATTTTACTATTTGCCTTACACACCTCTTTCAGGATTTAAAATTCCACCATCACTTTGACCTTTGCATCCCCAAAGAATTCAACCTTTTTCATCAGTAAGAAGCTCAGCAGAGCACCTCTCCTAGCTTTGACTTGCTCAGGGATGTGCTTGACTGTATCCCATAGGGCATGGCTCTGAATGGCCAAGGGGCTCAGGAGAGCTGAGCTGATTAATATTCAAGAACACTCACCTCAAAGCACATTCTAATGTGCAAAAAGGCAATCAGTTGTGGCAGAAGACCAGCCGGGATGAGACAAAAGCTCAACCATTTTATGGAAAGCAAATGTTTGACTTTTTTTTTGTTTGTTTTGTTGTTTGGGTTTTTTTATTGTTGTTGGTTTTTTGTTTTAATTTGCTTTCAGTGAAATAAACCCTTAAAAATGTGTTCACTGCTCTGAGATCACAGCAAAAATAATAACTGCAAGGATTCCATTTTCAGTGAAACAAGCAGAAATGTCTGCATATGTGAAAGTCTTCATGAAGAGCTCATGAACGGCAAATGAGCCTGACTGCTACAAACAGAAAGGCTGAAAACATAATCACAATATATTAGGATCACAATATATTAGCACAATACAGATAAAAAAAAACTAAATAGAAAGGGAAAAAAAAAATCATGCCACAAAATCATTCTAAAGAATAAACATAGCAATTTTAGAATAAACATATTAAGAAAATAAATTATCCTGGCGTATTACTATTACTGAGTTACGCCATACTGCCCAGGTCCCAGTCCTTCTCGAGATTTAAGCTTACAGTTTTTTCCAGTTAAATTATGAAAATCATATTCCCTATTTCCAGCAAGAATAAGTAACATCCTAATGTAAAGGGGGAAAAAAATGCCAAAGAATTTTCCAATTTCTTGGCCACATTCTTGCCCTATCTAAAAAGCACAGCTAAAATATATAATAACTACTGACCAAAAATAAAGTGTAAACATTACTTACATGCTTGTAGCAAAACTTATATGTGGGAGCTTTTTGCTAGTTATATCATAATTACAACAGAAACAACGTAGTGGTTTCATTTCATTACATTGCAAAGGCCTCCAAGCAAGTTTTCACCTCTTTCCTCACTCACACAATCTCTGTCCTCAACTCCCTCAGTCTCGTTGTTCTCTACAAATAGCAGTTGTGAAACTAAAAATTCCCTAACAATATCAGTTTGCTTCACTAACATCATCATCATCACAGGTAATGCTGAAACTACAAAGAACAATAACTTCAGCTATCAACCAGGAGAGCTCTAAGGATTTACAACTCCAGTGCAGTCCAGCAGGTAGTCAGCTTGTGCCTCCAGACAGCATATTTCACCACAGGAAGAATTAAAAAAAAAGAGTTCTTACATTTTCAAGTCAGATTTTTCATATTAATTCCTATACAGAGATGCTTCTTAAGTCAGATGCATCGAGGAGACTACAGAGATGCAGTGATGATTGTCAGAGAAAAGACACTACCGATTAACAATTTGTCTTGAAACCATATAGACCAGAAAGCACAAAAATGGCAAAGTAATAAAATTCAGGTTATCATTGTCCACATCAAGCAGTTATAAGATGACAACCCTGCTCAAGGGAGCACTCATCTGTCCAATTACACTTTCTGCATACATCTACATATTCATCTTTCAAGCTGTCAAACACATCCAGTTATGTTCTATTAAACAGATTTTATGGAAGTTAGACCAGAAGCAACAGTTCCATACAATGTAAAGTATAGAAAAATTTTTCAAAGTTTTACATGAATACAATGTCATTTTGTTCGACTATGTGCTTGTGGTATGCTTCCCCCCTTCCCCAAGCTGGGGCCTAACTAGCCAGTCTCCAACATGAATGCATTTATGTAGAAGTCATACATTGTGAATAGCTGAAGGAAACGTACAAAGCTGGATAGAACTTGGACGCACAAAAGTCTGTACAAATATTTGCTTTCACTTAATCACTAACTTTTCAGCTTCATTTTCAAGTCTACGCATGTGTGTATGAAATTCAGTCTAGACTATTAATGCCCATCCTGCATTAAAATAATGCAAAAAACAGAAACAGTAAACCATTGAAATTCATAGTAGAGCTTTTAGGGGTTAGCATGAAAATCAGTAGGGAGAGTATTTTAGTTTTGAGGGTTCGCACCAAACTTTCTAGATTAAAATTATTTTTGTGATACAAAAGTGAAAAACAGAGACTCCTGATGAAGAACTAACAAGGATATGCATGTTCCCCAGCAAAAGCTGCTTTTACTAGCATAGTACAAAGCAATATAAAAGAAAAATACCTCACAGTGTTGTCTCACTTACCCAGAACTACTGTCCCAGCTGAATTATTTGTTTAAGGAATCAAAACCATCCTAAATACACACCACATGAAAACTGAAACAACATGGCCTGTAGATGGAATGTGTCCTTAGAGATTAGGAAGCAGCCAGTTCAGCACATACATAATATATCTGAAATTTCACTCACTAATTCTAAACTCGTCAAAATAATTCACAGCAATTTAACATGATTTCTAAGAAATCTGATGCATTGATCATGAAGAGAATATTCTCAGACACACAAACTGTGAATAAGACCGGTTATCCATACTCAGCTTCTGTTCAAAGAATATCATCTTTCTAGTGCTTTGAAGAGAGAGAAAAAAAAAATAAAAAACCCCAAAACACACACCAAATACACTTCACTACCATTAACAGAATGTCCATCCAGGATAAACATGCATGTTTTTATAATTCACTAAATATAACACTGAAGGCAATCCCACCTCCAAACAACAATTGAGTCATATTATTCCTTTGTTATGCACAAATTACTTCAGAATCCTGAAAATATCTTACTCAGATTAGATTCCTTTTTTTGATACATGTGTATCATCTCTATATGCAGTGTCCATATTCTCATGATAAAAATTTACAGGCTTTTAGATCTCATTCTCAACATGTTACGTTTTCCTGGCAAGAAAGAAAAAAGAAAATAAAGGAAAATTAAAATCTTTTCCTTGCTTGTATAATTCGTCCTCCTTCATCATTTAACACAATTTAAGATGATCATTATTATGGAGGAATCATGAGAGCGAAACAATTTTCAGAGTAAAAGGGTTACAGCACCACCACGTGGCTTTGTAAGGCATTATTTACTACTGGTTTTAATGCATGATAGAAAAAAAACATAAATATATTGTTGCCCAGATTTGTACAGAACGGACTTTTTAAAAATAGTTTAAATTGTTACAGATTAGATCCTGTAGCAATCTAATTTATTTTCAAATCTACAATAAGAAAAATAATACTTTTTATATAATTAATTATGTACAACTTTGTCATGATACTAATAAAGGGATAGCATGATTTTAGTATTAATGGAACAGAACCTTCTCACAGCAGGAAAATGTTGTTCGTTCTAACCACACTGATGGGGGTCTTCAAGAGTTGGATGGCCCTGATCGCCAACATATCCTCTCTGATCTGGAGAAATGTTGAGATATCCAATAGCAGCCTCACATGAGTTAGACTTAATTCCTCTGGCAGTTAGAAATGTGAAATGAACTCCAAACTCAATCCCACCCAGAGATACATTAGCTCTAAAAAAGAGAGGCCATCTTGTGTGTCTAGAGGAAAGAGATTCAATTACTAAAAATAAACTGTAAAAAGATAAATTCCTGTTACAGAGAACAAAATGTGTGCATTGTTATCTTACTATGAGGTGGTTGCATCTGTAAATTCTTACTTTTTTCTTTTCTTGCAGCAACACTTGACAAGTAAACAAACTTTAGACAGAAAAAGAGTAGCACATTTAGAAATATAGATTAAATACATCAAAACATTTTTAATACCATACTATTAGTTTCTGTGATAATGAAATGTATGTAAAAAGTCTTCCATGTTTTGCATCCCAAGAAAAAACATACTATGCAGAAAGAGTCAAAAATAGCTATTATCTCATTTCATGCAGATGCTGCTTTTTTGTAGATGTACCCTTCTTAGAGAGTAGTGAGCCTTACGTGACTGAAAAAAAAAAAAAATTCAAAATTAAGAGCAACATCAAACACCACAGCTGACTATTCTGAAGAGTGAGGATTTTCTGATGAAAAAGTGAAATCCTGAACTAAACATTAGAAGTGATCTCTGCTTTTAAAACATTAGTCACACTACGTAGTCTCAAGGAAAATTATTTATTCCAATTCATATGAGCCTATGTTTCCAAACAAAAATATGAAAGTACACCTTGCTATAGAAATCCATCATCCAATCACATCACTGGCATTTCTAGACATAGTCTAACATCTACAGAGAAATGATCAGCACAGTTTACTGTAAAACAGAAAAGGAATCTTTAAAGGCATTTTTAACACAGAGTAATTTGTATGCTTAAATTTATATACATGATTTGAGTATCTTGTACTGAAATCTGTGTTTGTTACTCCTTTGAAAAACTACATATACATACACACACTATTTCCACATTCAGAAGATTCTATGCACTTCTCTAGATTGAAAAGACCAAAGCCTGTATGATATTTTATTAGGCATGATGCAGAAACTGAGAACAGAGACTTAGAGTTAAGAAGGAAAAAAGTTACAGTAATTAGATCATACGGTTTCTCGGTTACAGTATATGCACATAATGATGGCTCCATTAAAGTAAAATTTTATGGCATAGTAACTCAATTCTTGAAGGCAAAACAAAAGGAGTATATTCTAAAAAGATATGCTCAAGGAAAGAAGGTATCTTTATCACTTTTTTTTTTAATGGCATGCAGTAAGCAGTATTTTCAGGATATGGAATATATTCTTATTAAGTAAAATATAATACAATGTCAATGTATCAAATGAGAACATGAAATTTAACACAGAATATTTTTTTAAAGTAATGATATCTATCTTCTTTCTACACTCACTAAAGGTTCCTTTTTCCCCCTTTGAAGACGGGTATGATCTAACAGAAAAATGTGAGGAAATAGGAACTAATGATAGCTCCCAGCAAATAATGTGCATGACTTGGCAGTGTGATTATGTATGCATTTGGATTAAGATGACATACAACATCAGCTTCCAAAAGAAGAAATACAATGAAAACAAATTTAGGTGTTCAGGAATATTTTCACTGACAAGAGTTCGTTACTGCACTCACTTGTGCTAAACATTGTGTTTCCCTAAAATAGTCAAACTAGCCCACTGAAAATTACATCTAGAGACACTGGTGTTTCATGTTATTACTGCATTGTAACTATAAGGCTTTAAACTATATAAATGTAATTTTATTATTAATTTTCAATTACCAAGAAGCATTCATAAAGAATTAACATCTTATTCTGTTAAATTTTAGTAGCACTCTTTTTTAACATAGTGAAATAAATTAGATCATGATAAGGTGTAACTTCTGAAACAGTGAAATTCTAGATGCAAATATTTATATTTACACTTATACAAGTGACTTACAGGCAACAGAAGTGTGACAGTAATAAATTGCACTCATAGTGATTAAAGCTACTCAACTGTAAAGACAACCCAGTTTAGTGCACTTTCAAACTCAAAAACAATAAAAGTGTTGTCTTCTACATACATCTTTAAAAAACTGCAGTAAGAACAATATAAATGGACTGTTACTTAACTTACTAACCTGTACATTATTCAGGTAAATTGTCCTATCTGTAATGGAATTAAAAAGCTTTTTAAAAATACTGACAAAGAATGAAGAATAAATTGATGCACTCTTAATAACCTTAAATCATCTAGCTCTTTATGCCAAGAAGTGTTGACAATACCAACTTCAAGGTCATTGTCAACTTGGTAAGTCATTAGCAAATAAAATATGGCTTAATTGGAGCAAACTCAGCAAGGAGCTGCATTATTTTAAGTGAACACTGCAATATAACTTGAAGAAGAATTACTAATCACCACTCCCGTTGACAATGAAATGGATGAAGAAGGTGCTTTGTAACTTTTTTCTATGACTTTCCCGTAATTAAATATGGAAATAGATTCTGTGAAGAATTAAAAGTCCCTGAGTGCATTAATTCAGGCACTAATGGACTGCCTTCCAGTGTTACAGCACACAGGTAGTTCCCAGCATGTTACCAACATTACCTAATATATCAGAGTCAGACTCCAGCAGTACCCTTTAGTTTGAATATCTAGCTCTGTAAAGCAGATTTAGGCTGATTACACATGTTGTTTTAAAAGGATATATTTTTCATATTCCAAAATACTACCTGAAACTTTATGTGTATTGACAAAATTACTTAAAACCTGAGATCCAGTTGCCTGATGATGTATGCAGATGTATTACATAAATACAGTGCTTATGTAGCCTTTACAGCCAGCTCCCTAACCTCTGGCATAACAGTTGTCAGTGATTTGAGGGGAGGTGTTTTTGGTTTTTTTTTTAATAAAATACCTTTCAAAAGTAATTTTTGTGTATTTATAATCTTTCACAGCATAAACTCCCTAAAACAATTGTACCATTTGGGGTTATAACATTTAAACTAAGGGAGTTCTACTCAGTACAGATCTCTGGATGCTGCTGCTTCATCCAAACACTATTTTCTCACTTTATTTCACAGAATTATTAATTTCCTTCACCTCTCCCTCAAAATCACATTTTATAGGCAAGCAGTCCTAAATCTGCAGAACTCCCTAGGTCTGAACCTTATACACTAGTCCTTAAACATTTTTAAGGTAACTGCCAATCTATCAAAGCATGGTAATACCTTAAGAACAATTGAAAATGGACAGCTGGTTTTTTTAACTTACTCCATGACATTTACAGAGCGCATGTTTAAATGGCAAAAATATTTGCATTATAAAATAAGATTTTCATTTACTTTTAATTGAAGATTTTGTAGATGTGTATCAGAAGGCCTAGCTCAGTAACATAATGCAAATTTCTTGCTCTTCCTTGACATTACATGTGGGCACCAGTTCCCTGAAGCACTTCAGGATGTCCATAACTCAAAATATAATAGCAGTTCTACTGCAGTCAAATGCAACAGTTACATAACTATGTATTTAACTATTAACAAGTGCTTTGCTGGACTGAGACCCATATTTGTTTGACAGTGAAAATGTGCTTTGGGAATTCATTACTTATCCAAAATATGTACCCATCGTAGAAAAATGCAGCAATTTGAGGAATCTTATATGAGTGGGTTGGGCTTTGAAGCCACAACAACGGAGCTCTGATCTAAAAATAGTGGTTATATAAAATAAAGATTCAACCCAATAGTTAAAAAAACGTACTCTGTCACTTCTCTAAGGAAAAGATAAGGCAAAACCAGCTGTTGCAAGTGCTGAAAGAACACTCAAAATTGTTTATTATCCACTTAAGAAATTATATATTGTATTTGGTTTTCATATTATTTCTCATTGTACTACTATATTTTAACTGTGAAAGCTTACTCAATTATTAAAGCTTATGTAGTGTTTTTATTTAAGCAAATTAATATTAAACATATATATAGTTCAGTATGCTTTACTAACAAGAAAGCACTGTCAAAAATCTCAGAAGACAAAATTCTTTTCAGACTATCTGAAAGCCCTTTTTTTCTCAAGCACCATATTGCCTTAGTTTTATGTTTTTGGTGTGTATCTCTGATACATGTAATGGCTATTATCGCTCATATATATCTACACACACATCACCTGATCCCATTGATCCTGTAAGAAGTATTTTTTTTAAGTGCATCTGCAGTAGGTTTTCTGCTATAAAGTATAACCTTGAAACAAGTCCTTAGACTTAGTGAAAAAATGGACAATCCTAAGGGAAACGGGAGGATGACAAGACTGAGGCATGATTATCTCTACTCATAGCAGAATCAGAAACATACCAAGAAAATACTAGAACAAACACATAAGATACAAAACAAAAGGTTCAACATAAGAATGAATAGCCTCCAAATGAATCACTTAAATGCTTCCACCTCTAACCCTTAGTTCTGACTACTTCAAAATTATGTTATCAGACTGTGACCAGTATTTCTATGTAGAAACACAGACAAATCAAAATGAAGCAGGAACATACTACAATATTTCTATAACCTATTCATAAGAAAGAAGTTAGAGACAGGGCAATGACTGCTAAGATAATTTACAGAAAGGACTTAGAACAGTACTGAGCGACTCAAACACTTTGCTCTGATTATGGGTCAGTTACTTAAAAATTAACTAATAATTACACACTTGAAAGATACCTATCTTTTCCTGTGAAGATGTTCATTATTTCCCTTAACAGACAGAATCAAAGCTCCTCACTGTCCTCAAAATTCTCACTTTTTCCAACAAGTTTGAGATATAAATATAGCAGGCAAATTGAAGCCCTTAAAGAGCTTTTTTTTTTTTTTTTTTCCCAATCATTTTATGGAGGATAACTACCTCAGAAGTAGCCAATATTCTTTAAATACCACCAATCCTGAAAATAAATGGAAGCTGTCATGGTGAAAGATTAGGATATCCTACATTCTTTAGGACCACAGATCTGACAGAAGTTTCCTGCACTTATTACACAGTTTCAAGCTCCATTGTACCAGCATTTGATAATATTTCTTCTAGAACAATAGTAATGTTTAGTATTTACAGAGGAGTTTGGTTGAAAGTTCTGTATGGATGCAAAGAGTTCTGAAATTCTAGGACACTCACACTAGAATACAGAACAAAATAACCCAGTGATGAAACAGTCAAGATTCCTTAAAACACAAAAATATTTTGTTCTCATTAAAAGCTGTGTTTTAACACCATCAGTTAAAACTGAAATTCAGAAACTCTTCCTTAATAAGTTATGTAAAAGAAATAGAATGTACAACTGAAGTTTTTATTCAAAATTTCTATGATTTCTCTTGACCTTTTGTCTCTTCCTTCATAAAAGATAAAGCATGCAGGTAGCTAAAATACTGCCTGAAGCCCTGCAAATCGAGAAATCACAAGCTTTCAAATTTCAGTTCTCATATTTCAGTGAAATATCATTTCAGTGTAGCATTTAAACTCCTTGCCGTAGTTCTCCACTTTCATATCTACAACAGTTACAGATAACTACACAGATTCTACATATGATTACTTGTAGAACATTCATTTTTCTTATTCAGTGTTTAGAAAACATGGTGTCTTTTATTTATGCAACAGCATTCACAGAAAAAAAGTGATTCCTAATGAAAATGCTGAATATTGAAGTGCTAGCATGAAATACTTAGAAACGGTTACAATCTGCATCGACTAAATGACTCTGCTGCCCCCTAATGCATTTCTTAAAAAATTATTGCAGGGGAAAATAGTAACCAAAAAGAAGTCATTTAATTATTCTCCTTTTTTTTTTTTTTCTAATTTTGGTTAATTATGAACCATAATTCACTCTATGCAATTAGCATTGCTCAAGCATCCAGTTTGTCATAAATGCTCTATGCATCTGATGTTGCTACTTCATAATCATCTGTAATACAGAACAGTGAACAATAGCTATTGAGACCTTTCAAAGGGAAGACATTTTAATGTGCAATTTGAGATGATGTGACAGAAACATTAAAGAACGTACTGTTTACTACAATACTGTAAAAATATACATCTTGCAACAGAACACAAGACATGACAGAATTTGAATCTCATGTCTCAAAACAGTTTAAAAGTAGAAAGTCACCTCATAATTAAAGGAACATCTTTTTGCAGTGTAGAGTTGATAGCAGTTTTGCAGCCTTTCAGTTCTAAAAGTTATTTAATAGTACAAAAAAAAAATTTAATTCTTTGAATAAGCAGTATGTTGAGCTAGAGCTAGAAAACAAACAGTACAAAAAGACTTTGGAGAAAGAATAGTAATATACACACTTTGAAATTAGTATTTTTTGCTAGTTTTTCTCAACTGTTCTGTTAGCAGCAATCACACAACTACATTCCAAGCACCTTTTGGGGAAAAAAAAAAATAGTAGTACATCACTATCCAAACTTACAGTGATAGTCCTTTAAACACAAAAATGTCAAGAATGATGAGTTGGTTTTTTTCCCATTACTCCCTTCCCAAGAACCTGAGTACATCTATGACTTTTTTTAAATCACAGAAAAGAAAAAGAAAAAAAAAAAATACACAGAAACAAAACAAATTGAAAGAATCTGATTCTTATACACTACATATCCTGAGCGTTACCTTAAAAAATCATCTTTGTCACAGTTTATTTGCAAATATTGCAGATAAATTTCCTGGGTTTGGGCAAATTTTTTTTCTTACTGCAGGTTACAGAAAAATTTCAAAGGAAACCTAAAAAAAAAAAGTCACAGATACTTGAATTCTCTGAATCAGTTTCCTCACATCTTAATTATTTTAGGAAAGTAATAACTGTAAAAAATTGTAAGTGGGTTTCTTCGCAGCCTTAAAAAAACTAAGCCTCTGTAGCATTGCTTGCAGAATTGTCATACACTTTTATATTACCTTTCTGTCCAAACAGAAAAGGCAGCAGTTGACACCTTCGAAGGTACAAGGGTTGGATTCCACACACCCTTTTTTTTTTTTTTTTTGCTAAAGTAGTGAATCAGGTAGTAAATGAGACTTCATTAGATTGGTATCCATACCCTCCAGAAACATCCTACTATAGAGTCGGGAATTTAGTGGTACCAGCTCCATTTTTGTTATTCTAGTAGCAAACACAACAAGAGAACCTTTTGTGGTGTTAGTTGGTTGATTGATTTAGCTTTTTATTAGAAAAACCCACACCTTTTTTTTTTTTCTTTTCCTATCTTCAGCAATGTGGGAGTCATTAAAAGTTGGTTACAAATTGTACCCTCGCTTTACTCATATTCAGATGTCTGACCAGGAGAAGCAAACACAGGGATCATCCTCCTTTCAGAATTTTTTTTTTTTTTTAATGGAGTGTAGATGGGTATGACTAATAGAATTACTAATATCCCTTCTAAACCAACTCAAAAATGACAATGTTACCTTCTGACTTCTTCATCATATATGGGAATGCCTTACATCCTTCAGGTATGTGTAACCACTAGATGGTATCAGTATCCTGGCCCTACCTGCCACTTAGCAATGTGAAAAATCTCAGCCACTTTCTTGGCTTCTATATCTACTGCAAATTAAACTCCCAAAATCCACTTCTTTACAAAGTTCAAAAACTTCTCTGTACGTTAGTATTAATGGCTAGATTTTTCCTCAAATCTTTTGGGTCTCAGATGACATACAAAGCAAAGTACAGTTCAGTAACTATAAAAACTGTTAAAAAAAAAAAAAAAGCCAGTTTTGCTCACTGTGGACACAAGCTTGAATGTGCAACTATTCAATAATTTTTGCACTTAGCATCACCTAACTTCGCTTTTCAGAATATTAGCATAATAAAACATTATCAAAAGTGTTCAGTAATATGCATGATCATTTTTAAAAAGGGAATTAACTTTACGCAAACATTTAAAATTATCATACCAGCTGACTACACAGTTCAGTCTCTCTCTGTTTTCATTGCTATTTCTAGCCAGCTCCATTGTAGGAGCTTGGTTATAGCTGCCAGGTTCTGGAATAATTGTGCTGATCCCTTTGTAGTGCTTCTCTTATTTAGCAGACTCTTGCCACCTTTTATGTTATAAAATATATTTTAAAAAAATAAAATTAAAAAAAAAACAAACACCACACCCAAGCCACAACACAGGAAAACATTACCATAAATTAACTATGAACTTGGTAACAATTTTATTTAAATAATTCTGATGCCTAGATGCATCTGTTAAATAAATCAATAAATCTGTGTCCAATAATATTAAAGCACTGTAAATAATTATTACTTTTTCAAAGTGGTTTTCCTTGACTTCAGTTAGGAAGTCATCACACAGTGAAGTTAAAAATCATCCTTATCAGCATACTCCAGTTAATTACTGTTTCTAAGAATTCTGACATATGTTAGTCTGTATCGCAAAGTTTCAATAAAGTAAAATAATTAATAAAATTGCAAAGTAAACCCCAGAAGCACAATTTCACTCTCATTTACTCTAAAATAGTCAAGACCCTGCCATTGATGAAGACCTGAGCAAGCCAGATTCTAAACAGTGACCTAATCAGCATCAGTTCCTTCAGTTTAAATATTTTAGCGTCCTAAATAGTTTAGTTACAATTGAATATTATTACAGAAACCTCTAGACTTAAGTACGTCAAAATTCTTGTTCTATTTACCCCACATATTAGAGCTTGAAATGTCCAATATACATTTTTCATCGCAACATAAGGACTTCATTACACATCTAAAGATCGGTTCCATTTCAAGTTATGAGCATCACTCTCCTTTGAGAGTAATAAGTATTGCCTCAGGTAAACAGCATCCCCACTCAGCCTGCAGTAGTGAGAGACACTGTTCTCTCACATTTGTCGTTGCTTGCAGATAGGAAAAAAGGGTAAAAAAAAACCAGTTCTCTCTACAATCCCTAGAAGTATCTAAAGCATTAAGAAGACCAGGTTTCACCTTCAGAGGACAGAACTGCAGCTGCAGCATTTGGTGGTGCAAGGATGAAGGAGTGAGTAGAAATTAAAGTGCATCTCTTTCCACAGATTTCACAAGAGTCATGTCAAATTCTGATTTTCTCATCTGATCCCCATTTTGTGCTCTTTAGCTAAAATACCAGCAGTCTACATGGCAGCAACTTAAAACCACAGTCGCCTTTGAGCTTTGAGACTTCATGCAATTGCATCTGGCAGGTGAGGGTCCAGAGCAGGAGAGGGGGAACCACCCTGCAGCAGCCCCCACGGCAGCCTCCTCTGCTCCACACGCGGCGGTTGCAGGGGAAAGTGTACAAATACCTCCTGCACTATCTGCCACATTTTGCTCCCATCACATTAAAACAGAAGAACAACAATATTGGATCAAACTAGAAGTCCACCTTGCCCTGTATCGCCATCTTCCTTGCTGATCTGCTCTACAAGGGTAAACCATATTAACAGTATTTCTCCTAATACTCACTGCCAGATTCTAGCAATCTGCAGCTAAAGAAATTCCTACTAATATACGCTTAATACCTCCTCAATTTCTGCTTCCATCAGTTTGTCTAATATTTGACTATGTAACTACGTATCCTTTTGTTCTGAATATTTCACAGGATAATTTCACATGATATGTCTATTAGGAAGAAAAAAAAAAAAAATCATAAAGAGTCACTTCTGATTCATCTGTTCTAGGAAACTCAGCAATACATAGACTTCTATCATCTTGGTTGTAACTTTTCCAGGATAAAGAACCCTAGTATACCTAATGACTCCTTCAGAAAATGTATTTTCATATCTATGATAAACCTTGTTGTCCTTCTCTGTATTTTAATTTTATAATACACTTTCAGAAGAGGGGCAATGAGAACTTCAAGTAACAATGAATCTGCATGCAAACGATGGTATTTATGCAAAGGCATATTAAGGTTCTCTGGTTTGTTTTCTAACACTTTTCTAATAATTCCTAATAGTCTAATGGTGCCTTTTTTTTTTTTTTTTTTTTTTTTTTTGACTGCTATTGTGCTTTGAGTGGCATTTGCTTAGGACAAAGTGTTTTAATTTTAGGATCTCTCTCGTGCCATATGTAATTCAACATCCTTGGGTCTAATGGGGAAAACTGAGATTTATTTCCCACATGCATTTACTGGCACTGAATCTCATGCTATTTTATCACTCCATCATGTGGTGTCACAAAGTCTTTCTACAGCTCTTTGTAAAAAGATTTCATTTTTACTATCTTGAATAAATCAGTGCATTAAGCAAATTTTGCCACCTTAGCCATCCCTTTTTTCTGGATCTCTTGTGGGCATATTAGATGGCAGATACCCTTGTAATTTAATGTAGTCAGATAGAAAAGTGTATATGCTGCAAATAGATCTATCAAGCCATTGGAAAGTTCTCGAGTCATTTTAAGGCTTAGTGGAGACGGAAAAACTGAACTGGCTTCATACTGTCACATTATTTTTATGCTAAATCACATAACCCTATTCTTCATAATACAAATTAGAAAACCCCACTACAAAGAAATATAGACATTCACAATAAAACATATTTACTCCTTACTGTATGTTAACTTCTACTTAAAATTCCCTTCTATTTTAGGTCACACTAGAACATCTCAAATAACTTTTAACCATAAAGAAAAGATGCTATTACCTCACTACGCCGGGGGAGAGGGTTATGGTTTTTTATGCAAAGCCTAGTGACCTCCAAGTGAAGGTAATTAACCTGAGACAGTCTCACTGAAGAACAGAGCACAGGTAAATTCGCCTTAGCCGTGAAGAAACCAGCTGCTCCCTGAGCTTCCTTAGGGCTTTGCTTTAAAAATCTTCCCAGCCTGGTGGCCATAGCAGGTGCCCCCATGGCCTGCCCCAGCTGAGGCCACTGTGGCTCTCCCCAGGCACCCAGTCAGGCACAGCAATGCCTGGCACAGCCCCGCGCAGGCCCTGAGGAAGCATGCTCATAAAGGGGTTCTCTGTTGCGCGAGGAGCCCCAGAATCACGCCACGCTTCACAGACGGTTTGTCAGTGTTCCGCGTTAATCTCCACAGGCAGCTGTATTTATACACTGGGTGACCAATCACACATAGTTTATACTTTCTATTGGTGAACACTGCACAGCCACGCTCTGACCCCGTATCCCCATAGCTTAAATGTCTCTGTCCACGCGCCGTGGCGCTGACAGGGTGGTCTCCTACGTGCAAGTTCCGGCCAAGCTTTGATCTGCCCAGACGCTGCCGAGCTGTCCCCCATGTCCTTCCTGCCTAGAGCCTCAAGGGCACGATGCCCTTCAGGTTCACCTCCAGTATTTCATCATCTTCCTTGTAGCCTGAGCTGCGCATAAGGGCTTCCAGGACGCCATCTTGTGAAGCAGCTAAAATTCCCTCTACAGTTCTCCCCCCCTTTCTTTGCTTCATTCTTTGAAGTGGTAACTTGGTGTGCAGCAGAACTTCATTTCACATTCATCCTGCTGCCATTCAGCCTCCGCACAGTAAACCAGAAATAAGGACAGTGATAGTGTTTTGGAATGGCCTCATTCTGTTTATTTCAATAAGTCTTACCTGTTTCTGTGCCCATGTTAATGACTATACAGTAGTAACAGTAGTGGGAATGCCTCTGGTAAACTACCCCTGTCCTACAGAATCTGCAGGAGAGATGAGGAGATAAAAACACTTGGGAGATAAGTAACATGTCTCAAAAACAGGCAGCAAAGCTTTCCTCCAACAAGCCTCAAAAGAGGCCAAACTAGTCCTTGGAAAGACTATTGATAATAGTTATAATTACTATTATACTTTGTGCCATTTCCGTCTTTTTTTCCAAAAAATTCTCAAGTGACAAAAGCTGATCACGTAACTTTTTGCTCCCACATCAGTGATGAAGCTACATGGATAGTTTCTAGCTTTCTGTCCATACATAGCACAGATTTCCAAACTGCTGATGACTGGCCTCGGTGTTTGCTCTCAAAATGCAATGCTCTGCTCAAACATGCCCTCTTTTCTGATCAGACCTTGTAATGGATAACCTGTAGTTTGTTAATCAAAATTTGATTGTTTAATTGTTTTCTTTTAATTGTTTTTCTTGCTTGCTTTGAAACTCATTTTGCCTGCTTAAAGATTGACCAACAGAACTTGCTGTAAGAGCAATCTGTTTGAAATCGCATGCTTGCTTGCTTTGAACATAGAGCTATTCTGTGTTGTAAACAACGAAAATAGGGGGGGAGAAATGGGGTTAGGTTGGGTAATCATGTGTATAAAGAAACAATCACCAAGAATGATACAACCCCCTCCTTCAAGACCACTGGAAGGCAGAAAGGATCCCCTAGCAACAGCTGACGCAGCTGCAGAAGGAAGAAAGAGATACGTTACACTGGAAAAAGAAGAGTATAGAGTAAGAGACTTTGGGGGGGTTGTTGCGCGCCGTGGGTGGAGTGAGGAAATTCCCCGGCCGCCCAGCGCTCTTTTACTTATTGCTGCTTGCTTAATAAAATTACTAAATTAATATTGGCGTGGTCTCGCTAATAAAATATAAAAGACCTCAGGAGCAGCTAGATGAGTTGTTTCTTTGCACCAAGCTTAACACTAAAGAGTACAGGTGATTTCCTGAAGACATTTGATACCACATCTTGGTACATCCACTCAAACCATGGAGAAAAGTGGTAAGACAAATGAAGGAGCACATTTTCTCCCTTGATACATGCATTCAGATGGGACATGATAAAGCACATTTCCCACTGCTGAAAAATGGAAAGCATGGATAAAGCAGTTACCTCTGAACAGGCAATCATTCACACCCTATTGTTTCCATCAGCCTACACTTTTTATTAGAACTATATTTACTGAGGGCATGTTAAGGTTCAAATCTCCTATTTAAACAGACCTCAGCCTTTCTGGGAATGTCTTTCTTACATTCACATAGAGTATACATATACACAACTGACACAGAATTCCTGTGGCCACAGCTGCCTGAGCAGGCAGCACATCTAGCCCCCAGCTTGAAAAAGTAAAAATGCAATAATAAAATTTAAACTCAGAAGGATTTAATTATCAATAGATTTTTTTCCTTAACATTAAACCTGCATGTTTGGGAAAAAAATTGTAGTATATGCAAGGTTAAAAAATATTTACTCACCTTCATTGATTCTAACAGACAGAATTTGGTGATATGATTTTCAGCAATAGCTTTGTAGAACAGACAATTAAAAAAGAAACACACAACCACAAGAAAATAAATACTACAGAGGTAGCTGTAGATGGCATATTTCCCCAACTTCCCTCAGATTATATGCAGTACAACTGAACTCTGACCATTTCATCACTGCAAACATGATACAGAAGAAAGTTTTCCCATTTCCAGTGCTTTCTAGTGCAACTCTAAGATTAAACATATCCACAGAGTACAATCTCCTCATGTGAAGAAATCCTTCCACCTCTGTTCAGAACTACATGCCATAAAAATCACTGTAAGAAGCTGCTACAATTAGAAATAAGTAATGAAACTTTTTTATCACAATTGATATTCTTCCTGTTTAGGTGAATTATTCATTCTTTTTATTCAGGTTACATACATGAAATGCTAATGGAGCTCTCACATAAGCCATCTTAAATATGCATGACAGGATCAGAGTTCACTGGAGTAGGGGCCTCTGAGCCAGGACTGACAGCAACCCCAGTGTCAGAACTGCATTCTGTATACTCTGATTAAAGTCTCTGCTTCTCTAATAATTCCCAGAACAGGCTTTGTGCAGCAAAAACTACAAGCTTCTGCTCCTCTTTTTCTGGTATTCTCCCCATTTGAATTGGATGTAGTCGTATATTTTATCTGAGCCTGGAAAGACATTACTGTAGCTTAAAATTTTGTAAGGAGTAGAAGCCAATAAAAATAGATGCATTTTACATCTCCAAAGAAAATCTTGAAGACTCACACAGGCATCCCCATACTTCATAACATGAAACTAGCAGGAAAGCAGTTTGCCAAAAAAAAAAAAATAAGATTATGTATTTTGGTGTGGTTCACATGAGAAGTTCCAGTTTTAAAATGCAGTATGAGCGCCAGGCCTTAGACATGAAGGAAAGCTCCCTAGGGAAGAGTGTTTCATAAAACTTACAGAAAATAAAGAACATAAACAGCCATTTTTAAAATAAAAAATCTAAAGATTCAAAACACAAAGCATTATATTTAAAAGAAAATAGGTGTCCAAGCAGCATGAAAAGGAGTTTTAATAATTCTATGCTTCTATTTCTGAAGCACCCAAGATCACTTAGACTCTGAAACTCATCTATTCTGTATTACAGTATACAAAGATACTGATTAAAAGACAGTGTATCAGTGAGATGACAACATTTAAAAAAATAAAACTGGAGGGAAGAGACAGGAAAAATGGACTTATTACAAAAGAGACAGTAAGCAGAGAAGCTAAAGATCACCGAAATGATAAATAATTCAGATTAAACAGTCCAGATTTCTAATCCTAGGCCAGATGTCTTTCTGCTAGGAATATTCCCAAGAGATTATTCTCCTTAGCCTAGCATTTCTTTCCACATCCTGCTGCAAAATTTGCATCTGTTATATTTTTCAAGCCTGTCACATGAAAATATCTAACCACAGTTTTATACCAGGGTTCCTTCTGCAGCTCAGACCTCACTCGGCTTGCATTATTGCCTTCCAACCTGCCGTGAGATTTATTGATTCATTTCCTTTTCCCATTTCCAAATTGCTATACAGGCAGCAAGTTGCAGCTGGAACTGCTGCTACCACTTGGGTTACTACACGGACAAATTGTACGTACGGCATTTCTCTGAAGAAGAGAAGACATTGGTCTCGCCAAGGAAAATTCTGACATAAAGTCACACTTGTTCCAGTTGTTCTCCTGTAGTTCTAATAGTGTCTTCTAATTGTTATATGGTTTTTATCTATCATTGTTTATATATACAATTTCAGTTGCATCCAAAACACCAAATTCAGGATCAAATTCTCAATGCAGTAAGCACAACTCATACACATGAATACAAAGACTTCTGCAGATAGAGAATGCCAATGCCATTACCAAAATAATTTTTAAAATAAGTTGCATATAAATAATATATATATTTAAATATATTTTACATATACTTTAAATATATTTTACATATAAAACAGGGTCCTAGCTTCGTACTTCATACTGTTACATTATGTTAGAAACAACTGCACAAGATCCAAGACATGCTACATGTTGAGAGAGGTAGCATGCTGCATCACTTACTGAATCTGAATATTGGATATCTAGATAATGGGGAAAAAGCTAAAGAAGGAGTTTCTGGATTTTCTTTGTTTGCTTGTTTTAAAGAAGATATGCTAAATAAAAGCCTTGTATTACAGCTGTTTTTCAAAAGTTCTGAGCTTTCACACCATGTAATATAAACACATTACATATTACAGTTCTCTTCTCCAAAGGGGTGATTATTACAGATAAAAGACAACTTCATGTTTCAAAGCATTTAACCACTTAGTATTTTCCATTAACACATATAGTGTGTGCACCTATCTACCTTTGTTATCTATTGAAATGCCTCTTGACAGGAGCTGTTTAAAAGCTGGTTTTGTAAAGAATAACCATCTTCTGCTACAGAGCATCTTTATAGCAGGCCTGGTCCTTTGGAAACAAATTCCATCCGCTGTCTCAAGAAGCAGACTGGCAAATACCACAGGCCATGGATACATTTTTAGTAGTTCAGAATTTCTAGTCATATCCTCTGTATTCAACCATGCATATGAAAGAATGAGTTGCAGGGCTTTTTGCTATTCTCCCTTCAAATGAGCATTATTAGAAAATAACAATCTGCGACTTCAAAACACAGGGTCTCTGGTAAAAAGTACTAGATCTGGAATTGCATTTAGGAGAAAAAAAAAAAAAAAAACACGCTTAGTAGTGTCCAAGACTGTGGCAAGCAGACACTTCTCAAAATAAAGCTACTTAAAACAGAATAATCTACACAGCTAGCTGAATTTAGCATGTTCTATCTGTTGTTTTCATCAGGAAATGGGTAAGAAAACCACTACTGATGATATAAATATGGCACCAGAGTAAGCTCATCTGTAGCATACTTTATTTTGATAATAAAATAACAGTGAAACTATTTTTCACTTGGCAGCTTGAGAAACTTTTTTCCAATTAAGTTCCATAGTCTTACAGACTAGATAAAATATATTTTAAAAGTGAGTTTAAAATATCATATTTAGTATGTTAGAATTTACTGATTTTTCTTTCATTATTATGTTAAAAGCATAGTAATTTCAAAAGAAAAATAAATCTGTTGTGGCAAATAAAACCATAACTGAGTTCTACTAGGCACAAAGAGGTCAAGTAAGATACAATGAAGTATATCATGGAAGCTACACAAATATAATATTTAAGACTTCAGCAAGGTTGAATAGTATCTGGGATAGGGAGAAGTTGGTCTTGTCTCATTTACAATGAAATTAAGTGAAAAGCAAGTGTAATTAAATCAATGTGTAATTTGAAAATAATTATTAAAAATTAGACCAGGATCTAGCATCAGTAGTTGCTAAGAACTGTTAACCAGATACAAAGTTGTTCACAATTAAAATGCAGTCAGGAAAAGTACTTAATAGAAGTTAGCTTCCCCTTGACAACTGTTCAGCAGCTTGTGGGAACTGAGAGCACACTGTTCTTCCTCCAGCTGCCAGTGAACAGCTGCCTGGCTCCAAAAAAAGCAGCATCACAAACTGACAGTGAGACAAATTAGCAGATTCAGCAGTTTTGTCCATATTCTGCACCAGCCAAAACTGTGTGGTTGCAATGAGCATCACACCAGCCCTGAACTAACAAGCCCTCCTGAAATTTCAATGTTAGCCTCAGCTTGGGACCATAGTGGTAAAGTCACATAACTTCTGGTTGCCTTTAAGAGCAAGTTGTGCTTGGCCACGTCTGTCTGCAACACACGTTGTGAGTGAGTATATATGGTGCCTTCTCGCCCTTCACCAAAGACATTCCTCACCTTCTGTCAAGAAATCAGTGAATAACAGAGTATTTTATTAGTTAAGCCTCGTGCTTTTGGCATCCCCAAAGTCCCGGATAATTAAATATGTCTCCTGTTAAAGCTTGAAGTTACCAAACTGAGGCTTTAGTAAATCCAGCAAAATGTGCCTTTCCCTTCTTACCACTGGATAAACTTAAACCTGAGAGCAAGACAGGACATAGAAGGAAAAAGACTCAAGCTTTCAGAACTGAATCAAGCTGAATTCAATCTCATTCACAATGCCAAAAAATTCTCTTGCACAAGCCTGCACAGATGCAAAGGTAAAATAAAAAAAGGTACCTATTAAATGAATATCAAAGCATCCTACTGTTTCATGTATCCTACATCCTTTCTGTTTCAACTGCTGTGACTCTGAGGTGTTTCCCGGCACAAGAGCTTTTTATCAGCTTCCATAACAGCTTGCTCATTGACAGGTCAGTTTGAGAGTATGATGACCCCCCATGGAAGTGTGAGAAGAGCAGCTGAGCTGGAGCAATGCACACATTTCCTTGAAAAATATATAGCATTTGAATGTTCCTCTAAAGCTCTGCAAGAATTCATACTTTCCTGGGTGTGCATCCTGGATGATTAGAGTGAGATTTGTGCTCAGCCCTACATTTATCGTTCTATTTTAGGAACAAAAAGGCTTATCCCTTCCTCCTTGCCTCATCAGTGGCTTTACACGGCCTGTGGCCAGTTTCTATGGTTACTATAAGAACAGGTTGCAATGTACGGATATCACGTAGAACTGCAGCAGTCAGGAAGGGGTCAAGGCAAAAGGACTTCATGGATATATATTTCTCAAAGCTTTCAGAAGTTAGATCAGCACTTCAGGGGTGAAGGGAAAAGGGAGGGTCAAAAGCTAAACACAAAGTGATTAGAAGAACGAAAAGAAGACCACACAAATTGAAAACTTAGACCACAAAACTGAAAAACTAATTGGAGGAGGAAGGTGGAAAGATGTGAGCTACCTCTGGGAACAATATTTGCATCAGCAAACCCCACTATTTGTTCTTTGCTCTACAAAGGCACATACATACTGAAATAAGAGAAAGACATACATAATTTGGGGGTTTGTTAGGTTCTTTCCCTCTGCTTAGTGTTGGATAAATTTTTATTTTAAAAACTCATTATTAAACATAGAGGCTTTTACTAAAATCCCACTGCTAATACACTTTGGGATACTGGATAGCATACCAGCTGTATTGTGAGCTCAGAGGCAAGCAATGTAGGCATTTTAAACAGCAGGTGCTACAGGCTCCAGAGCAGCATTCCCCAGCCTCCTCTCCTCCCTGCCTCCTAATATGCAAACAGCACATTAGGAGACTGCTTTTCCTGTGGATTGGCCCCCCCTCCACTTCAATTGTAAATGTGAGGCTGCTCATTCCCATTTGTGAATGTGTAACACCACCTGGTAGTTCAGCCCTTAAAACAGGCAAAAGTACCATTGCAGATTATTTTTCAGGAAAGAAACAGCAAGCCAGCACAACCTGCCTGTTCGCTTTGGGCAAGGGCTTGTGAGGCTCTGAAAGTTTTTGGTGGGTTTCAGCTAACAGCACATCTAATGGTAAAAAAAAAAGTCTCTATTAAAACTGGCAGGAAAGTGGAAATAGAATTGGTGTGAATTCAGTGAAATAGCAAAAGGCTTACCTTGTACTTCTGAGCTCCTGGGTGTTGCCCTGTCCACACTTACTTCCATTCCTCCCCTTCCCCTGGAAAATAAAATGTAATTTCTCCTTTTGTCTTTCAGTAGAGCTCAGCTCTCTCTTAACCAAACCCCACTTCAGTATAAACAACAATTGAAAAAAACTAACCTGTAACACACTCTGATCTAACAGAACACTGACCAAATAATATACTTTGCTATTCCACTATTATATATATATATATATATACACAGACATGCACATAAAATGCAGGTAAATATTTTATATATCCTCTTTTCCATTCCCAAAAACATAATAATCCCTGAGGAATTCACGATACATTTGTGCAGTATCTAGCACCTTGATCTTAGCTAAGGTCTATATAAGCTGCTAAAATACCTGCTTTGTAAACAAAGATAAAGATGCAGCAGTGACACAATTTAAGATCTAAACTACGTGCCTGAAGGCTGCCATAGAAAAGGGAAAAGAGTATTTATTTTGCTTTAAAGACACTGTTACATGGACAGTTAAAGTGTAAATTCTGAGGAATGACTGGTGACTCCAATCAGCACTTTCCAGAAGTAAAGATTGTTCCCAAAATGCTACGCACCACATTTCTGTTGTTATGCTTGGAAAAAAAAAATATTCAGTAAATATTTCCTCTGATGTGAGAGCAAACTTTAAAAAATATTTTCTGAATTATTGTTTTCAATAGCTATCTTATTCAATAAAGTAATCTGACTGTCTCTTCCATTTAGCTTCTAGGAAGGATGACTAGTAGCGTGCACTATCTTGAATGAAGTCCACAATTGCTCCCACATAATGCAGCTTCCTCCCCTGCTTTGCAATTCTACCTTATAACTACTGAATCAGTTAGCAAAGTACACGCTGCTCCAATTCATCTGGCCTCTTGAAAAATCTCTGGAAACTGAGACTATGTGTAAACCATGCATATTGTATCACAATTCATTAAATGTTACTTACTGCTTGCCCTAAAAGCGTAAAGACACCTGACAAGCATCCTGTTGATGAGCTCAACACAGAACGTTTTAGAAGAACAGTTTTAGCTGCTGCATGACCAAAGACAACTTCAGCTTTGAGCTTATACACAGTGAATCAGGGACCCCTCAGATCCTGCAATGCCTTCTAGGTTCCTACCCTACATGGCTCCTTCCTTCACCAAATTACCAGACTAGATCCAGGTTTCCTGCACCTCCTTATGCACCCTAACATTATTATCTCATCGGAGAAGTGAAAGCAGTCTTGAGCCTGCTCCCAAATAGAATCTGAACTCTAGAGAAGTGGTTTTCTGAGTTGGCATGCATTCAGCAGAACAGCTGTGGAACGGAACCTTCTAAATCTGGCTTTGGCCAAGCTAATTTCTTGTGATGTGCCTAAGCAGCATGCTTCCTTGGTGCTCTACGCTGCATAAAAGGCTTTGCACATTGGGTGCAGTGCAGTGCAAATGTATGCATCACCTTAGACCCAGCACTGCAACCAGCCTAAAAAGAACTTTAAAAAAAAAAAAAAAATCTGATTGCTAGGGAAGTCTGATATTCATGCACCTGAGTTACCAGGTAAGAGACAAGAGGAGACCTGGGCAAGGCTTCAAGCTTTGGCTCTTTGCCAATTCTGCAATATTCTTGTATCTCTATGTTGCACCCTTCAACACTTGAACTAGCCAAATTTTTTCATTTGCAAGGTTATACTAGTTCTTTGCTGCTCTCAGAAGGGGAGAGCAGACTGTGCAAGAGATTATATTGTGCCATGCTGTTGGAAGAAACAGTAGTTAACAGATTCATATCCTTTAATTTCTCTGTTGACTTAAGAAAAGTGGTAGAATGGCTGGATTGGTTTGTGGTTGTTTTGGGGTTTTTTTAAACCTACTTAGAATTAAGTATTTACAATTCAGAACCCCAAAGGGAATGAAGAATTTAGTCAGCAGATCACCTTAGTTAATACATTTTGGATTCCTTCCCACTAAATTTCCAACTATTTTATAAATTACTCTACTAGGTATTAAAGAACACTGACTGCCAGACTCTCTCAAGCAAGGCCACTTCACATCAGTATTCATACAGACAAAGCACTCTCCTTTAGTATTCTCACTAGAAGTTGTTTTGTCTTCTGTTGGGGCTTTTAATCTTTAGCCTTAAATTCCAATGAACAAGAAACTGGCACACTACCAATCTACTCCAGAACACCTCAAGGGCTTTTGGCTATGTAAGGAACAAACATCATCTCATACCTTTAATAGTTCTGATTAAATTTCTTTTTTCTTTCTTTCTAGTGCTCGGGTGTCTCTTGGCCAACTGAGATGGATGGGTAGTTCTAAGGTGCATATTACAGATTCATTTAAGCTTTCAATGATGAGATTACTTTCCAGGCAGGTAAATTCTGCAGCACTTTCAGAGGCGGGGCACTGAAGCTGTCTACTTAAATCCCCCTCTTTGTCCATTACAGTCAAGTAATCATCACAAGGAGTTTTCTCTTTGGAGATAACATCATTTAAACAGAGGCAATCCAATTTCTTGCCTCTGCCTTCTGCAGATTATGAATAGGACATAAAATAAGAGCAGGGTGAAAAATATCCTTTCTTAGCTAAGCCCTTCAAATGTTTGAAATATCTTACCCATAAAGCTAACTCCTACTATGGCCTGAAATGTTTTTCTTTCTTTGTGAGGTAATTATTTAGTTCCTTCACTACTTACAGCACCTTATCTCAGCATTTTCCAAGTTGGACAGTAGTTTCTATGTCTCCTCTATTTCCTGAAAAACTTTCTGGGTCATGACAGCCGGGTCACTGAGCACCTCATCAATCTGTCTTGTTCTTACAAACTGAGAGCTCTGTGATTTGGCTTCTAAATTCACTGAGACAATTTTAACTGCATGGTTAACAGAGTTTTATCTCCTCTGACAAAGAATTGGAGGTCTCCCAGAAGGAATGTGGATGATATCTTAATTCATTTTGCAAAATCTCTAGTTCTTATGTCTCATTTCTTGGACCTCCTTTTAACATCTCTCGATTGCCTCTCAGTGTTCCCAGAATCTCTGTAACAGTTCTGCTTGGGCTTACTGGGAATATCACCTTAAAAATTTCCTTCCTGGAAATTTGCCTACTTTATTACAAGCATATAAAAATTTAGCCTACATCTAATGGAGAAAACTATAGGGTCTCTATTTAGGTTGAACACCTTGGATAGCCCTTTTATCATTTCATATATTATAGCCCTTAAAGATTAATGAAGAATAGAAACAGTTAGCAAGGTCCACTATTGTCCAAGTATTAAATGTCTGTCTTCTGTTTGTCATTAACATAGTACCCAAGAATCAGGCTAGCTGTGGAGGGCCTCAGCAGCTCAAGCTAATAGCCCAAAGTTACTATGATACATCCACACCTCCTTTACTTTCCAATACCCTCTGGTCTAGTAGCCCAGGAGTATAGGAGTCCTTAAATGAGCTCAGCATAATGCCTATGCTGTGATGCTACTGTTAAGGCACCTGTAGGCCTGCTTTGTGCCTCCTGTCTGGCACAAAGTAGTGGCTGCTCAACTGCAGAGAAGCATTTGTTTTGTGTCAGATAAATCTTTAAAAAAAAAAAAAAATCAAAAGCTAACGACAGTAACAAAAACACACATACCCCACAACCACACAACACTGAAGTGAGAGCATGCCCAGATGGGAATGAAAATTACAGTACTCCAGGGACTAGCTCTTGTCCAGATGAGTCTGGATCAATGCCACAAAACATGGCATGTTGGAAGAGACCAATTGAATTCTAGTTGCCTACTAGTCCTATAATACTACAGACTCAAAACCACTCAAAAACAGAGTATCTCACCTTTCTGGTGCTGATAGTTGCTTCTAGAATTGGTATATATAGAATCACCACAGTTTCAAATAAACTAATGTGTTTGCTAATTGGCATCTCTATGCAACACTGTGGATAGATACAATTTAGGTATTATCAATTTGGCAAATGAAGCTTTAAACTGGCTTAAGGGACTAGATGAAAACTGAAGAAAGCAATGAACTTTTCTAACACAGTCAGTCATGCTTACAAGCACATTCATCTCCATCTTAAAACTGGGTCAGGTACTTCAACTATTCAGAAGGCTGTTCCAGAACGTTATTTTCCTTTTCATTAAATAGCTGCTTCTTCTTCTTCTTCTTCTTCTTCTGTCATGCCTAAATTAATGAATAGGTTATGCTCCTATGTCGCCATGCTGTTTCTGGTTTAACTCTGTTTTTCTTCCTCTCTGATTTTTATCTCACCTCAGTATACTCATAGAGAACAATCACAGGATCTTTCAGCCTGCATTTTCAGGCTCCACAGAAGGTCATACTCCAATTTTAAGATATAGACATGGTGTTCCTGAACATGGGTAATCATAACTATATAGAGGTTCTAAATAAGATTTAACCACTAAGAGACATCTTACAGCTTGAAGTTTGATGTTGGAAACAGATCAAGAGACCTGTGGGATGATGAAGATGAGGTGTTAAGAATATCTACATTTGACCACCTAGCAGGAGACGAAGCCTGGATTAATGCACATGTACCTCTTACTTGAAGTTTCTTATAGCCCATGCTATTTCTTGCAAAAGAAAAAAGTGGATCCTTGATTACAGAGTAGATTGAAAGAAGTGCAAAACCCGACCCATAGTTCCTTGCTTCATCAAGATAAAAAAAGACTGAAAAGACTGAAGCAGTTTTTCTTTGCCACTTTCTGCTCATTTTGTCCTTTGTTGTTAATGGATCAGGTTAATACAAGTAGTCTCAGGAAGACTTTCATGCTGCATTTTGAAATATTTTTACCCCACTCCACCTTTTTTTTAAATGTTAATTTATCCCCCTGCCCCCTTCCCACAAACAGATTTTTGTTCTGCTTTAACTAAGGACCAACTGCAACAAAAGAGATCGAAAACTCCTGTGTATTTGTTCTTGTCCTTCTGCCAGGGCAACATCCAGGTCTAACAACCTTAATCAAAATTAATATTGGCAGAGAACTTATACTGAACTAGTAAATATTAAACCATACTTTGTACCAGCACAATCGAACTGTTAATTCTGTAACTTGCAACCACTGTTCACACCAAGACAATTTCAGCCATTACCTTCGAACTATTCCATAAATTGTCTTCATTATCATTAGTACCAGAGTGCTCTGTATCTTTTACATCATTTTCCTTCTCAGAGCCAGCTGCATTATTCAAAGTATTTCCTCGGTGCTGTTTGAGGGCTGCAATTACACTCCGCCTGTGCCTAAAACCTCAGGCCCAGTCCATTTAATTTCTCTGACAATCTCCCATGAGGCAAAAGTCCATTTCCCTCACAGAGCTCATTAGTATATATTCCTGCTCCTGTAGCTAGATCTCAGACTCCCACAGTCTTTTACTTGAAAGACTATTGGCAACTGTATACAAAGAAAAGGATTATTATGAATAAAATATTAAAGGAAATCAGTGCCTATTGACTCTTAAATAAAAGTTCCAACAGCAATGCCAGCAAAACTTCATAGTGCACATCTGATCTACATGAACCAAATTCCAGAAAGAAAAGCGAGTTTACACTCTAAGATACAGTTAATATAGTTAAACAATACCTATTTTACTGACACACTGATGTCAGCATAAAGGTGATTTCTACTGATAGCTATACATGTTTAAAGTACATGTTTAAAGAATACCTTCCCCACAAAATTGCTTCCACACTAGGGATTTTATCAGTATGATAGTCTTATATTAAATAAATAAATAAATAAATAAATAAAAAACCACCTTTATTTACTAAACCAGAGTAACTACTCACAACACCACACAATGTTACGATATGCTCCTTAGGATATGCTTTTTAAAGGTTTGGGTAGGATATAACTGAAATGAAGCACCTAGAAGGACCAGGACAAACCCCCTTTCTCTCAGCTACAGAACATTTTTTTTCCCCCCAAGATTTTATCATGCTTTGATAGTTACTGTGTCTCTGCCCACAAAAATAACAAAATTTCTTCCAAAAGATACATTTGCATCTCAATAGATGTCCTTGATAACACTTAAGCCTTCAGTGAGTTTTCCTAAACTAGATAAAATTCTGTGTCTGTCTCAAAAGCATGGCATATTCTTGCTTTTAAGTGTTTGTTAAGTAGTAGAATATATATAGCTCTGTCTCAGAATTGTAAAGCATTAAAAGCATTAAAAAAAAAATCTCACAGAGGATGAGAAAATTCAGATGCCAACTATGGGAACGGTAATAATTCATATGGGGAGATGAATGACTCATCTTTTATGAAAGATTATCTGAATGCACTCAGCCAATACCAGTTCCATATCTGTCAGGCTTGGAGTATTTCTGGGAATCTAAAGAGCCTGACATTCCTGTCATCTCCAACAATGTGTACCCTTAACTAAGATATGCATACATACACTGATGAAACATCATTCCTGTCAACTGATCTGAGGGCTTGTCTGCAGAGGGAAGCTATTCTGGAACACGCAAGGGTATGAACGCAACCTGTTCACACCAGGAGCTTGCATTTAACTGCTATCCTCTGGTAGCTGTTTTATCCTACTTCCTCTTTAACCGAAGATAAATATGAAAACAAGTGGTATTTTTCTAGGTTTTGGACCTTTTAGTAATACTTCATGTCTTGTTATGTCCAACTCTCAATTTTAATAAGATACTTTATATGGTACATCAGGAAAGAATACAACATCTCCATAAAAAGCAAAGACAAAATCATATGTTTTGATTAATTAAAAGACTCAATAGATTTAGACCACCAACAGAAGACATGAGAACAAACAGTTTGTTTGATTGCAAACACATATTACCTGAGGTGTTCACTTTAAAAGAAACTTGCAAAAGTACAGAAATTAGTACATCAGTTACTGAAATCAAAGACTGGGAAGTTTTACCAGGGATTAAATAGAAAAAGTCTGCTGAATCTGTGGCTGGATATGTAGGAGAGCTCAGAAGCTGCAAATATTTGAAAGGAGGTCACCCCTGAGACAGCTTGCAGACTAGCCTCCTATATATCATCTGCAACCATTTATTTTCAATAGGTCCAAAAATATATAATTTACAGAAGAATAATCTTCTGTTTGATTCCTGAAATATTTCTTTTGCATTAAACTCTGAGAAAGGGAACATGAAAGATAATGATTTGATAACGTGAACCAATACGTCTGGATTTTCCTCCCCAAAGAAGATTAAATGGAAATAGTGTATTGTGTACATCCCTCCCAGTCTGGATATTTCTACCTATGGTGCACATTCACTCTAAAATAGAAGCAGACAGCATAAAATGCCTGGAACGCAGTCTGTCTGTTCTTTTTTCTTTGTGATTATTTTCTTCCACTGTCTGTGATGTGTTGCAAATGACAGTCTCAGTTTCAATCTGGAATTTCAATTTGGAAAGCCCAAGCATGTCAATTTAATTCTATTATACAGAACGTCTGCTGAACGGTTTGCAGAACTATGCTAACCACTCAAAAACAACATCTTTGATGTGTGCCTTAGCATAGCAACCAGGCAATAGCCACCCCTTGTAAGGGGAATACATTTAAGACCACTAGAACTCACCAAATACATAGACATTGCTTTCATGAGTTATAGAAGGTAAAATTCAGAGTTATAAACACTGGCCTTCCCTGTAATTCTCAATACTTCAGCTTCACACTTTATAGTAAAATACCACAAGTTACTTACATATTTCAGAGGTTAAGAATCATTTCTTTTCCTTAGACTTTTTCATATCCATTTTGTTCATGACATTTTTTCCTCTAGCTAACATGCCTTAAAAAAATTTAAAACTACATGATGAAAAATAATGTTTCTTACCAAACAGTTTATATAGATGATACTACCATAATTCAGCATCAGCACTGAAGAGTAGAAAGTAAGATTAATTATGAATTTTAATAAAAACATACAATTTCAAAGGCACAGTAATCAGAAATAACAAGACAGTGATTGTACCATAATGCATGTACCCACTTAAGTACATAAGGGCCCTGTCACTTAGCAATTACAAACTTCAGTAATGAGTTTAAAGCACTGCTATACGAGATTCAACAGCAAATTTAAGTATCACTCTTCCCTGATTATATTGGTTGAACTACTTATGATCTGCTGTACCAGTAGATTTAAAAAAAAAAAAAAAAACACCAAAAAACTAAAACTCACACCAAAAAAAAAAACACCTCCAAAAATCTCATAAGCTTATTTCTTTCACATTGTTTAAACTAGGAGCTGAGAAAGGGGGTGGGGAGGGCTGGGGAAAAGCAGGAGCTGATGATTCTGGATATCACAGAATCTAAGTAAATAACCATCATTTCTTCAATCTCAAGATAATGTCCCCCACCTTCAAGGTACAGCCAAGTTCCTATTTAAAAATAGGACTAAAAGGTGATAAGCCACGTGTGGTTGCAGGTCTTGGCAATCATGAGTAAAATGTTACAAGGGATGTCTCTGCAGTGGGGCAGGACAAAACGGATGCCTGGAAATGTAGGCGTGTTGATAAGGCTGATAGAAGAAAAAGCTCAATTTATTTAGATTTCAGTATAAAATGTCAAATTTAATGTATACACTTTTAGTTTCCTCCTCTAACATTCTAAAAATCAACAAGCAATTGTAACATGTCATAAATGCTAATAAAATATTTTACTAAAACATTTTTTAATATCAGTCACACAGTTATTGTACATTTCAGGTTAGATTCTCGCATCTGGGCTTTTCAAAGAATAAAACCAATTTTTTTTAGAAAATTCAAAAATATTTTCTTCTTGTCCAAAAACACTGCATAAAATATGCACTCTGTGTAAATAAAAGGTAACCTCACCGAGTTTCTAATACAAACCAGCATGAAAGCAAACGTAAAAAAGCAAGCTCAATTTTATTCTTAGGCATATCATATTTGTTGGTATTATCTCCTCTGATTTAATTAGAATTGTATCATTTTCACTGAAATAAGAACACCAAAGAGCATGGCTAATTATCTTTTGATTTCCTGTATTTTTATGGTGATGTCTTGTAAATCCATAATAAATGTCTGCAAACTTGGAAAAGACTAGAAGTGTTCATTCTCCTTCCAGACAAGACAATCCTGAGTCAATAGAAATGCATGAAAAGTTACAATAGGTTATAAGGATTCATTTCCAATATAGAAAACGATCATTTTTCACATCACTGACCAATTAAATGAGTTCAAACAAACTTCTCATATCCTGGGGCCATGCAAGAAAAAAAAAAAGGCATTCAGTCTTAGCACTCCAAAGTAGGACATCAAAGGAAAACACGTAACAATACCACAATGCAGATGAGTTTTTGCCTGGGAAATAAAAAAGCTCTACAAAAATGTCCACAACAGCAGAATTTCTAGAGCTCAGAGTTTTACAAAGCCAGTTAGCAGGGTTTGACTCATCTTTGACAACAGAAGCCTTACCCTTGGGAAAATATCTGTGCTGTTGGAGAGCCAGGCCCCACTCCCCAAAGTTTGGAGCTTTGGAAATGTTTAACTTCTGCTAAATATCTGATTTTGGGGAGGGTTTGTTTTGAAGTGGTTATATTGTACCCACCCAGCACAACACAAAATTTCCATTAAAATAAGAAGCCTAAAGGACAGTAGAATTTTTCTGTCTGAGAATAAAGATTGGAGTCCAAAAGCCTACAAGGAACCATATTGCAGCATCCTCTTATTTTAGGCACTCTCTGACAAATAAATATCATCCATCTTACAATGTTTCTAATTTGGTAGAGTAAAATAACAAGGGAAAGTGGATCAAATATTGCAGTGAGGCTCCAAGGTAGAAATTACAGTTGTTGAAGGCTCTAGTTACTTATGTTTGTTCCCTCCTGTAAAATTACCCGTGGACTTTTTACTTTCAAGGCTTCCAGTTTATCAGGGTAATACGCTATTGCTATGCCAGTCACTATTGTTTGCTCTCACTGACAGATATTTGACGTAGATAAGGCATTGTAACGCTGATTTTTGATAGCATTGGATCCCACAGGCATCTGCATATGAGCCCATAGCGGGTCTAGGAGGCTCAGCTTAGGCTTTGGTGTGCACTGATGGTGTCAGAACACATGGCTGTTCTAAGTCAGAGGTTCAGAGGTTTCGTTGCGAGTCCAAGGAGAGAAGCAGAGGTCACCTGGAGTTAGACAAACAAAAAGAGGAAATGGAAGAGGCCTCCCTACAAACTACATAGCCCTAAAGAATTGATCTGGAGAAGGTGAACTAGGAAAAATACCATATACAGGGGACAGTACAATGGGGAAAAAAAAAAATTATATTAAGTTGTCTCTTTACACGATGATGTATGCATAGCTCTAACTGAGCAGTTTTAAGGTGTTTTGTATTAGAGGAGTTTCCAGATTTTTCAGACCTACATCTCTGTGTAACTTGAAGGTACGAAGCACACAGATCTGCACGTACTTCGTAGTATGTCTGAATTACACTTCTAAGTCCACTATTCTCACAAAATTAGCATGAATACACAGATGTACTCACAGGGCCAGGTCCTGAGCTATTCTTGGCACATCACCAAGCAGCAGCAACTATAATGAATGGCAATAGCAAAGAAACAATAGCCTTATCTTCCTGGCAAGAGCTCTGGAAGCTCCATGAGAAACTCATCATCAGTAAGGCAAACCAAAAAAAAGAGGGAAATGTGCTTCGCTCAGAAGCATTCTCACTGGGGCCTCCGTTTAAGATAACATTCATGGGAACTTAGAAAACTTCCTATAGTAAAAGTCAGTAAAGATTCACACAGGACAAATGTATCAAAGCAAACATGGGAGCAAACATTCATTTTAACTATACTGCTCCATAACTTTAATATTTTAATTTATTTTTTTTCCTGCTAGTTGTTTATTAGTTAAGTTTCTGAAGATAAAAGTTTTGGGGGCTGTTAGTTGAGAATATCCTTCAACTAACTTAAAGTTTTTAACATTTAAAGCTTGGGTAGTTACCAGTTTCACACAAACAAGAAAAAAAGGACCTAACCTCAAATGCAACATCAAAAATCAAAACTCAGCAATACAAAGCAGCAATGTGATTGCTTAGAACCTCTCCTTTGTCTTAAACATCCCCACAGCCCTTGCCACCAGGAAGTGCAAGAAGTGCAGCTGCAGTCAGCCCTGCAGCAAGAAGTTTAAGACTTCAAAGTTAATTTTTCAAAGGCCTCTCAAGTTTGTTGTTGACAACACTGGTTTTGTTTCAGTTCCAGAGGTCCTTATAACTAAAAATACTGAGGGGAATGGGTACATATATTTGTCCTGGAACGCAGACTAACATCAAGTTAGAGACAATTTTTATATAGAAATTATCAACAGGCAAACCACAGTATCATTTGGGGTTACGGGGAGGTCAGGACCATATCAAAGAGCTAGGAAAAGCAATAGTAGAATGTACTGGAAAATTGCCATTTAAATCAGAAAAGTCTTTATAAGGCTACAACATACCATACCTCTTCTAAAACTTCCCTTTTGAAGCCTCTTTCTTTACATGCTCTCCCTCCCATCATCAGTTTGTGCCCTGTACATTGCTGATGGGCTGTATTTCCTCTTACAGATTGCATGTCTTATGCTGCTGCAGCCCTCCTCATCATGCCAAAAAATTGTTCATAGTGCACCAACTCAGCACCAGAGGTTCTCACTCCTACCCTCCCCATGCTCCCCCAAGGGAAATTACGCCAAAGAGTAACCTCCATTGCCTGAATATGGAGATACATACATGGTAATTACCTTTGTTGCAATTTCCATCCTCACTTGCACCTCTGTGGATAAAGTTTTCAGACATGACAAGTACCTGCAAGGCCTTGCAGGTTGTTACAATGCCTGACAGGCTAAATTAACAGCCATGGGGGGGATAAATAGGCTAACATACATAGATGGAACTAAAATAGGGCAACTTTGAGTCAGCTCTAAACTTCAAAATGAGAAAATCTGATGAGTAAACCCTGTATACTAATACCCATTATTAGGAAACATGTGGCTCTAGCAGTTTTTCAAAATAAAGCTGTGACTGAACACAAGCGTATTGCACTACTGGTGCGATACATAGGCTACATCTACACTGATAAATGATTGTGCTCAGCATGCTCAGGAATGGTCCCAAATGTTGGGAGCACAGTTGCTGGGAAATGAGGTCTGAGTTTCATCACATCAGAACATGAGTGTCACAGACTCACACCTGTCCCACAGTATTATTCTCAGTAAGGAATCTAATAGTGAAACTTCCCATTCTTGCACCTTCTTGTGTTAAGCCAATTTTGAGGCTTCCATACAATGAGGAATAACCCAGACTTTAGCCTAAAATGCTGATGGAAATAATCTTTAAATCATTTAACAATCTGGATTTTATTTCTTTTTAAATTCACAGTTTATTTTTTTGTTTCAGTAGCTTGTTCAGTAGACAACAAAAACATCAAAATAATAAAGGATCTTTGCATTTCTAATTGCACTAGCACTCACTTCTGTCTATGATCTGATCCTCTCTTGCTATTGCTATAGCCTGGATGTCTTCTAGCTTGGCACCTTTCACTACATGTCCAACCACCCTCAGAGCCCTTTCAAGTATCATCTTAAAGATTTTAGACTAAGCAACACTTCTCTTTCACATTCAACAACAACTGTGATGCCGTGTATTATTCATCTGCCTGTTGTGCTGAAATCTGAGTTTTTCTCAAGGAAGACACAAGTCTTACATGCAAGCTGAGAAGCTTAGAGGCAACTGAACCTATCCCCATAGGCAAGATTTTTATTTTTTTAAGCAATACTATTTTTATATTTCCGTACCCACTGAAGAAAGTAAATAAATTTGTCTGGGACTGGAATATCAATGTTTGATTTTTTACATGGATCAAACCTTACAAAGACAAATGATAAGAAGTGGGGAACCTGGCTCAGTGAAGTTGTTTTAGTAATACCTTGTGGAAGACAGTTAAAATAAGCACGTTTCACAGCTTTTGAGTTCTGCTACTGTACGTGGACTAATGCCCCTTTTGGGGCAAAAAGCACATTAAGGAACCGACAAACATTTTGAGATAACGCTTTCTGTGGATGCAAATCCCAAGAAATCTGAAGAATAAAAAAAATCTAGATTTAACTTATCAAGTAGTTACAGACTGAATTGCTTCAACATCCTGAGAGTAGCTCTTGTGGGTATTTGAACACCTCAGAATTGCCTTTCTGAAATTCTCAGCCTCAGTGAACAGGCAAGCCTGCCAAGAACTTGCTACAATATTCGGAGAACAGCCTCAATGCTGGTGCCTAGGTGCCGATTTTCCCTAATGCTAGTTTTGGAAGGCCCTGTTTTCCTCTAGAATTGCCACAATTTATGCTTGATGCTACAATGTATGTGGTTGTTTACTGGTAGTATTGTTGGTACCTAGATTTCAACACAAAAAAAGAAAAACAGGCAAAATTTTCAGCTAACAAAACTGAAAGAGACACTGATCCTTTCATGAACACCAGCATCTTCATTGCCTGAAGCAGCACTTACAGTTAATTGCTCCATTACACACACACACACAGACACACACACCCTGCCTGTGCTGTTAAGCATTAATCACTTCCACAGCGTAAGTTGCTATTCCACCTCAACCTTCTGAGCTGCATGGCAGCAGGAAATACAAGGAGAAGAAGCCTGAGAGCAACCAGATCAGGTCAGAGTTCAACATCTAGCTGAAAAAAAAACAGTTTTCTCATCAGATTTGCCCAACTGCATGCTTTCAGCTATAGAAATCACAGATGTTGTGACAGGCTAAGTTTCTTGCAGTATCTCAAATAAAGTATGAGTTTTGAGAGCTTGCCTGGGAAAAATAACAACTCAAAAAATTACTTCATATCAACAAGTTACACCTAGAGCTGTCTGGTTGCAAAGCAGGCTATGCCTCTAAGACACAGCCTGAATTCTGGTACTACAGAATCAAAAATTAAATAAATCACAGAATTCACATTTAGTCTACTTGAACTAGACAGGCTTTAAAAGGATTCAGTACAAGCAGCTGGATATTCTCTTCTCCAGATTAATGTAACTCTAGTATGTCGTGGACAATAATGTGGCTAGGCACTGCCTCAGAGTTACAAATTCCTCTGAAGACCTTCACCTGGGCTAACCCATCACTCATTTGTTAACTTCAGTCAGAATTATTTCAGTTGCTCATGTAGGTTTCCAACATCAGTACATAGACAATTAAAAAGATACTCCTCACATGCACCTTTGTGCAAAATTAATTTATACCATGAATGTGAGAAGATTCTCAAGGAGCTGCTATACCAGGAGTGAGATGTGCTGAGAATTTTACAGTGACACAAGCTATGAAAAAGAAAATTCGTGAAGTAGTAAGCACTGGAAGGTCACTTTGACCAAATTTTCCATTTTCTAGCAGGACATCAGGCATAGTGTTTGGGTATACAGAGGCAGTACTTGTTAATAATTTCATCATTTCTGTAGTCCACAACTCAATTTTCACAGCTGCATTACAAGCACAGAAACTTGCAGTGATCTCATAAGCTGTTCTAAAGGACATTTTAATGAAAGAATCTTTCATTCTCTTCCCTGCTGCTGAAATAAAACATCCCCTGAAATCCACAGAATGTGCTTGTGCAGGTTTCTTCCCAATTTCTATTGCAAATCTCACTGGTAACTTCATACCTTTCTTCTAGTTCCCAGTTTTCCTCAAAAAGTATTTTTTAATTCATTGTTTCTTGATGAGTACATCAAGAATGTAATCAACTTATTGTTTTTAATGAGACTTCCACAGACATCACTGCACCACACTTCACAGACGCTAACCACTTTTTAAAAACCAAGCACACTGATTTTGTATATTATCTTCTGTAGATATTGTATCTAAAGCCTATTGACCCAAAGCTCTTCTGTATATCCTGGAGATACAAATTCCTCTCAGAAAGCCTCCTCTCCCTTTCAACTCTATGCCATGAGTAAGCATACAAACATGATCTTGCATTCAACAGCAAGAACACCAGGGCTTTACTTGGATTTATTTTTTTTTCCACAACAGCCTCTTTGTTTTGTTGTAAACTTGTACCTAATTGAGAGATTAACAAAAAACAAATCTTCAGCTCCTTTGGAGTTTTTCTCTCTTAGAATTAATAAGTATCCCATCAAAAGATCAAAAAGTCTCCCTAGTTCTGCATGGTTCCTTTGGATCCAACACTTTCTGGTTTGAATTTTCTGCAATTGCAGTGCAATGAAAATCATAACAAACTGTTTTAGTTGTCTAGCCATTGTAAAAAGACACTAATTTTCAGTATCAGCTGATCATAATGATGTATCTTCAAGATTCTGCTTAAGTCCTAAGGAAACAGCTGGTGAATCATAAGGCTACAGCAAAGTAAATGGACAACCCCAACACGTTCAGTCCGTGCTCTGCAGAAGGACTGATGAATTACTCTTTGCTTGTCATATCACACTGCCCTTTTACAGGCATAAAAGTTCCCAGGACCTCTTCCAGAGAGGAAACCCCTGGCAGCTGCTGAGTGCTGGTGACAGGGACTACTGGTATCGCTCATGAAGCCGTTGTGGGGACTGACTCATCCACAAGTTGTTTTTGTCTCACTCATCTGAATTGTTCCTGGCCTATATATTTCTATAAAGTAGGCAAGACCCTATATCACACTTTTTGGTCCTACTCTGTTTAACCATACTTTAGGATTTACTCAGGCAATGCATAAAAGTGGACAGATTTTGAAAAAGTGAAAATGCTGCAAGAGCTACTCCAATGGTTCCCAGGGAAAGCGCTGTGATGGGAAGGCTCTAACAGCAAACAGTTCCTCTTTGTTGCCTGTGTTATAAAGACGCAGCACCCCAGGGCAGAAAGGAAGGGGGAACACTAAACAGAAAGATTAATTTTCTTGCTAAAAGTGCCATCCACACAGAACTACCTTGTGCAGAAGCCTTTCAGTTTGGTTTGTAAAATTCATAATGTTGATTCAGCAAAGCATGTACCGATCGGATTTCACCTGGTGGTTGCCTCCACCGATTCTTTTCCTCACACGTCCCACCTAAAAACTGCTTTTCCACCCGGCTTAATCCCCTCTTCTTGTACAATGCGCCTCCTTAAGTGGAGTCCATATGATAGCTAAGAAACATACTTATTTAAACGCCGCGCTCCCCATTTCTAAGCCACCCCACTGGCTACGTGCGGCTTGCGCCCCGACCCCGGGGCTGCGGGGACGGAGCCTCGGCGGGGCCCGGGCCTTTGCGGGGACTC